>NW_003298786.1:241327-315002 GCF_000151645.1 Tuber melanosporum
TGTTTCCTCTTACTTTGAGCAATCGTTGCAGCGGACTCCCAACCATGGTATCTATTGTCGGGTCAGCTTCGGCATTCATGTATTTGATGTTCTGCTTTCCCGCATATCAAGCAAAGTTGCCTATTCATCATCCTGGAATATTCTTCATTGGATAGGTTAAGAGCAGGTCCTGCTCTTAATTTGTCCATTTCCATAGGTTTGCCTCGTGGTAATGCTCTGCTCTTGCCTCGCATTGCTTGTAGTTTGAAAGTTCCATCTACATTTCTATGTGACTCAACTATCCTGTGCGCTATGTTATTTTCCAAGTTGTTTCGAACCAAGTTCAGTTTGCTTTTCTTATCAATTACACATCTTGGAAATCACTCCAAGGTTGTGAAATGGTGAGCGGAAATTCTCATTGCTGCTTGTAGTCTTTCACTATGATTTCTTAGCTGTATGAGGTAGATAGTAGCATCGTGAAATTATGTCAAGGATTCTAGAAGTTAACATTCATTCCAGCATGCCGAGAATGTCTGTTTCCCTTGTTTAAGCTTTTCTAATATCCGTCTTGCCATCTCCTTTTTGTTGGTATCGCTGAACTGTTCCAAGAGTGTTGCCTTAAATTCTGCATTGATGACCTATTCCATTTATTGCCTTCTATCTTGGACAAACATAATCTATTGTCCAGCAAGTCCCCTCAGTCGAGATTCTACAAAGAGAATCTTGATCTCATGGTGGTACTCTCCATATCCCTTGAGGTCGAAGTATGCTTCGCATTGTGTTAAGAATATTTGTGGTTCATCTACGGCTCCTTTGTATGTGTTAGCTTCCTTTAATCTCGGCTGCTTGATATGTTCTTTTCCTGTTTTATTTCATGGTACTGCGAGAAATTTCTGAAGCAGGCTCTCAGTCATTACAAGAACATGTGTACCAGGTGCCAGGGGGGTCGGGTCCGGTGGCACCAGTGCTGCTAATACCAACATTCTTTGGGGTCATAGAATTCCTGCATGACAGCTATCATTTAGTGATATATTTTCCACAGTTACTGAACTTGCAGCCCTTGAGGGCTCTGCTGAAACAAGTACTAGGACCTTGCTGAATCCTCCTAGATTAAGGCTTTAATCACAGATTTTGATATCTCCATCTCTATCTAAGTTGCACGAAGCTATCTTATATTGTTTAGTATCGCTCTAGGTAAAACTTTATAATGTAATGATCCCCATTTGGATAGTTAGTTCTCGGTGATGGGACACGATAGTTCTCTTCATCTCTTCTTCTTCTCAGTCCTCCGATGGCAATAGGCCTCTGCCTAGGTTATTGGGAGTACAAGATATTTGTCTTCTATCAGGAATATCCCTTGTAAGCTTTCACTAACTCTTCCTCGTACAGAGTATTGTTGCTAGAATAGTAATAAAGGTCCTGATAATGATATAGAGCCCAACCGTATTTTATCTTCATTAAAGCAATAATTAGGAACAGTATTTAGAATTTAATTTGATTTGATTTATACTTGTACCGCCAGCACTGGCATATGACTAGTCTCCCCAACGCCTCATAATACAAACTATCTAAAATACACAACCACAGACCATTCTGCCCCACAATCACTCCATTCAAATATACATCCCCAAATCACAACCTATGTGGGCTCACTGGTACTCACAGCCACTAGCACTGCTCCGGATTCATGCATCTTCCTACCCTGCTACCCAACTAGTGTTTCTTGCCCTTACCTCTATCCTCCTCCAACACAATTTGTCTCACATTCTTAATAAAGGAAACATACCATCTATCCCAACACCCCTCCATTCTCTTATAATGCAACCCAAGATCCTAGTAACCTCTCACCAATACCAAACTACAAAAGTAGTAATAGGGTTCCTTTAACAACTTCTTCAGTTTGGCCTAGCTCAAGACCACCAATGTTGGTATTGGCATATTCAATTCATCCCACTGCTGATGCTGAGAATGCCAGAAAGGATAATTACAAAGTAGTAACTAGCGGGCTTGTTTCGCGAAGTGTTCCGTTAACATGGTATGTTTCTTGGTGGCTACAGCGGAAATGGCAGTTCTATAACACCGACACTCGCATAGTCATTGGTGGTATAAAAAGAACCTGTTTTCGGTAACGTCACCCTACCTGGTAAGACGCAATTACCAGGGTCATGTTTTTTCTCGTACTAGGTGTAAAATGTAGGGTCTCCTACTGCTGCAGTTGCACCATCCCTTTCCACCATTAGTGTACCATTAAAGGGATTACCTGCCATAACTAGTTTCCTATCTACAACTCCACTATGATGAGGAATTCCCAGGCATATCTAATGATGACCTAATAACCAGCATTTCGACCTTAAAAACTGTGGAATTCATATACAGGTCTTTGTTAGCAAGACCCCCTGTAGCATAGCGGGGCACCCAGTCCAATGCAGTCTATCTGCTTTCCCATCGCAGCTATCGTGGCCTATAATGCCCATCCCACAGTGGATCCTGAACACAATATTGAAGTCCAGTTGGGTTAGGCCCCAGAGGTATTTGGGTGCCTTCAGTTCAGGTGTATACTAGCCACCTCCTCCTCTAGCATGCCAGGACCTCCATTTCTCCTTCCGGAGCTTACGAGCAAGTGCTACATGACTGATCCCAAAGTGGGTGGCACAAGAGACATCTAATACAGGTCTTAGCCTTCAGGTCAACCATCTCGTTATCCTCAATGTCTATGTAACCAGGGACACAATCGAAACTGAAGTGAGAGAAGGCATTCAACAAGGGCAGCATTACCTCGTACATCGCAGTCGAGTTACTATCAGGGAGCAAATTGTCCACCAAGATGAGGGCCAGCATGGAGTCCAAGAATACATGAACCGGGCATCTCTTGGGTATATTCTGTATTTCTTGGGTGGCACACACAATTGCAAACACCTCACATTCAACAATACTCCATAATGTAGGAATTGAGCACCTATTAACGTAGGTCCTAGCCCCATTTTCAAACACACCCCACACCACAGTGGCCCCATCAGAGGACTTGGGTTCGTTAGTGTACATGACTACATCCGAAGATTGACAAATGTCTGCCTACAGCAAACTGTGGCGTATAGCCAATACCGCCATGCCATTCCACATGGAAACTATGGGGTGGCATAGGAGCTCCTTATTCAAGGTCTGCCAATCTGCCACCATGGCATCCTCTTTCCATTGCAACCGTATCTCACTGAACTAAGGATATTGGTCACAATATCTGTAATTGATGAACCAGCTTTATCATCAGCATCAGAGGTACCTTTCCTGAATACTAACAGGTGGTATTCCGAACTCAGCTAACAGTAAGTTGTTAGCCAGCTTTAATGGTGTTCGAAAATTACAGTGCAGAGACAGTTCTTAACATGAACCTGAATTTGCTTCACTTATGAACTATGGTCTATTACACATTCAGGCCCATAGTAGACGGTCGGAAGGTAGGTTACCTGTACCAAGCAGTAAGTCTCCCTTGCTCCTAATCTCCCAACACTTCCAAACCTCCTCACTAAAGCGGAAATCATCCTCCTGACATCATATCCTCTCTCCAACCAATACCTTACGTGAGAAGAAAAGTTAAAAAATGCATTAAACCTATACCCAAGAACTTATAAGTCCTCTGAAGACAAAGCCATCTCTCCCAACAACTCCATTTCTTCCTACGTCTGTCTCCAAACCCAATCCTCTGGGTTTTGAGTGGTCACGAACATGACTTAGCATGGAAAAGGTTTTCACGTGACACATGGGTATGAGTCACAGGTATGTCATTGTTTCGCGCATATAACTCATTCAGGTTATATGAGTTGTTATGTGTGGGATTTGTGATGCTTTCGCACATGGCTCAAGTATGAGTCATGGGACGTGCACCTGACGAGTATGCCTTATGAGGGTGCCTTGCAGGTAAGCCTTGCACATATGATTTATGTTTCGCACATGACCTCATTATGAGGTCATGGGTTTCGCGCATATGACTCAGTCGAGTCATATGACTTGTTTATTGTGTTATGATTGGTTTATGAGTTTTGCACATGACCTCGCTATGAGGTCATGGGTTTTGAGCATGTGATCACTTTGGTCACACGATTAGTTTGTTATGATTTGGTTTCACACATGTGACCACTTTAAGTCACATGACTAAAGGCGGGAAGAACATTATATAAGGAGGTCGATGCGGCTGAGGAAGATAGGTTCTTCACGCTTTGTTCTAAGTACTTTTCCATTTATTACTTTAACGAATATAAAAACACCTTTACGATCTTTATCTTTATTGCAACGTTATTGTTGTTCCAAGGAAGTCCTTCAAGAAGACAAGTTAGAGAAAGCTTACGATAGGCGTTCCCGATAGAAGACAAAGGTCTTGTACTATCAGTAACGTAGGTAGAGGCCTATAGCTATTGTAAGACAAAGAGAGAAGAAGACAGAAAAGATAAGTATCGTTCTCCGTCGCCAAGAACTAACTATCTAGAAGGAGATCATGTCTCAGCTGAACCCTCGAGAGCAGCAAGTCCAGTAACCCCAGAGAAAGGATCCCCAGTGGAGAGCACTCCTGTAGGAACTCCACGACCCGAGAGAATGTCGGGATCCGCAGTACCTGGGCCACCGGCCCCAGCCGCTCCGGCACTAGGAACCAGCATACTTGGAATGACTGAAAATCAGTTTCAGGCATTTCTCGCAGCCACGCGAAATACAGGGCAAGGAAATGTCCAACGACCAAAAGCAAAGAAGCCCAACACATACGAAGAAGCTGAAGATAAGCTACGAATATTCTTAGCAAAATGCAAAGGATATTTTGCTGTTAAGGGATATGGAGATCAACATGATGAGATCAAGATTCCATATGTGGAATCTCTGCTCAGAGGACTCGCGGGGCAATGGATCATGCCTTTCCAAGATGGAAGGAAGCAGAGGGAATAGGTCACATACAAAGAGTTCAAGGCGACGCTCTTCGAACAATTTGGAGATCCCAACGCCAAAGAAACAGCAAGAAGAAAGCTGGAAAAACTCCAACAAGGAAAACAAACATTTTCAGCATACTGGAACGAATGCCGACTATTGGAATATGAGGCCGAGTTTGATGATGCTACTCTCTACATCATCCTCCTGAGAAACTGCAGTGAGAAACTCGAAGAGGCATGGGGATTGTCTGACCTGCGCTATATGACAGCCGAACGATTTGCAAGATGGGCAATCGATAAAGAAAGCAAATTAAATATGGTTCGAAGCAACTCGGAAAACACTATAGTGCACAGAGTGGTCCAATCATCCAGGAATGTGGATGGGACCTTCAAACTGCAAGCACCTCAAGAAGAAAGCCGAGCATTACCACCAGGCGAGCCAATGGAGTTAGACAAATCAAGAGCAGGACCGACTCTGAACCTGTCTAAGGAAGAATATGCCAGAAGAATGAATGGGAAACTCTGCCTAAGATGCGGAAAAGCAGGACATTGGATACGAGAATGCAGAAGCCCACCAGACAACGGATACCAAGGAAATAGAGCTGCTGGAAATAATCGTTTCCAAAGTCAAAAGAGGAGCAACATTCGTGAAATGATAGCAGAAGATTCGCCGGCGGAAAGCGACGAGGGTCCCCAGTAAACGGTGGTCTGGGAGACCCAAGATGTGGACCTGGAAAACCCATCAAATTAGCAAACTACTACACGGTACTACACACACAAAGAGGAGCAGAAGATGGAGATCATGTGATGATTAAAACAAAGATATAGAACGAAGAAAACAAAGAAACAACAATATATGCAATGCTCGACTCTGGGGCCACCGAAGACTTCATCGACAAAGAAATATGCGATAAATACGGCCTCCACACCAAGCAAGCGAAGAAAGCAAGACAAGTCTACTTAGCAGATGGAAAACCAAGCGCTATGGGTCCTATAACCCATATGGCGACAGTACCTATAGACATTGACAGCCATAGGGAAACGGCAACCTTCCAAGTAGCGGATCTAAAAACCATGAGATAGTCCTAGGGATGCTATGGTTACGAAAGCATAATCCAACGATCAATTGGAATGAGAACAAGATGACCTTCCCAAGCAAACTATGTGCGACACGATGTCTCAACAGTTCGCCTGTGGTCTACTCAACACCGATACGGGAAGCAGAAGAAAAAACTTTGCATGCAAAGTTCGCCGGAATGTGGCAAGATAAGAGAATCCGGATACAAAGGCTGGACCAAGAGGCAAAAGTGCCTACCAAGGGTTCCAAAGAGGTAGCAGGACACGACATATATGCCAACAAAGGAATCAAGATACCTGCCAACGGGCAGGCAACTATAGCGACGGGAATAGCCATTGGACTCCCAGAAGGTACCTATGGATAAATAGCACCCCGCAGTGGTCTAGTAGTCAAACATCGGCTCATGACCATGGCAGGGGTGATCGACGTCGACTATACAGGTGAAATCAAAGTGGTCCTGGCCAACCTATCCCAAGAGGACTACCAAGTCCAGAAAGGCAATCGAATCGCACAGTTGATAATTGAAAAAATCAACCAAAAGGATCTGCATGAAGTAGATCAACTGGAAGAAACCATAAGAGAAAATAAGGGATTTGGAAGCACAGACTAAAACCAGCTCGATACAACAAAAAGAATTGAGATCAAAGAGATCACAGCACAAGCCTTTGGACGGTACTATCGAAGAGGACATAAAACAGGAATTCTCAAATGGACATACGAAGACAAGAAAGCAGTTCTAGCAAAAATCAACATCAGCAAAGAGCTAGCAATCCAGGACAAGAAATATCAAAGCAAAAAAGGATGGAAAGAATTAGTTCCAAAAGAATATCACCAATTCACAAATCTATTCCAAGAAGAGGAAGCTACGGAGCTACCACCTCGAAGACCAGGAATCAATTACGAAATTCAGCTGTACAAAGATGAAGAAACGGGAAAGACAAAAGAGATTCCCTACAAGAAGTTATACCCCCTAGGAGAAGCAGAGCTCGAAGAACTTAGGAAGTACATTGAGCAAAACCTAAAGCGAGGATGGATCAGAGACTCTTTCGCGTCAGGAGGATCCCCAATACTATTCGTCAAAAAGAAAGACGGAAAAATAAGACTCTGCGTGGACTACAGAGCCCTCAATTCAGTTACTAAGAAAGACGGATATCCGCTACCCTTGATTGGAGAAGCACTAGACAGACTACAGTCAGCAAAATACTTCACCAAACTCGACATCAAAGACGCATATCACAATATACGCATCAAGGCAGGAGACGAATGGAAGACTACATTCGCCTCAAGATACGGAATGTTCAAATACTTGGTTATACCCTTCGGGCTAACCAACGCACCGGCTTCATTCCAGAGATGGATCAACAAAGTACTTAATAAGTACCTCGACATATGTTGCGTCATATACTTGGATGATGTACTCATATACTCGGAAAACATACAGCAACACCAAAAAGATATCAGCAATATCATGGTCGCAATACAAGGATCAGGAATGAAGATCAAACCAACAAAATGCGAATTTCATAAGGAAGAAACAGAATACCTTGGGTTTATCATCAATCGAAGTGGGGTCAAGGTCGACCCTGTTAAGACAGCAGCCATATGGGATTGGGCCAAACCAAACAACAAGACAGATGTGCAATACTTTATGGGATTCTGCAACTTTTATCGAAGGTTCATAGAGGGATTTAGCAGGCTTGCAAAACCACTCTATAACCTAACCAAGAAAGACAAAAAGTGGGAATGGGGAGAAGCCGAACAAAAAGTATATGATGCAATACAAACGCATCTAACATCGGCACCCATACTGGTTCATTTCAACCCTAACAGAAGGACAATGATCGAAATGGATGCCTCAAAATATGTATGCTCAGGCATACAATCACAACAATGCGATGATGGAAAATGGAGGCCAGTGTCTTACCGATCCAAGACAATGACCCCTGCAGAGTGCAACTATGATGTTGCAAACAAAGAACTATTAGTGATAGTTCAAGCATTAAAAGAATGGAGGAGATACGTTCTGAACAACGACCATCCAGTCCGAGTTCTAACTGACCACAAGACCCTGGTCCCGTTCATGACTACGGAAGAACTGAACCACCGACAGATAAGATGGATGGAACACCTCAGCAAATACAACTTCAAAATCGAATATCGACCTGGTAAAGAGAGCGGAAAGCCAGATGCTCTCTCGAGGATTGCAAGCGACAAACCACAAACGCAAGAAGATGAAAGAATCAAACAAAAGACACGAACCCTACTACCAAAAACCTACTTCGAGGCAATGGAGGTTATCCAATTCACATCAATGGAGGAAAGAGGAATTGAGAACGCAAACGAGAAAGACAAAACAATTCAAGCAATAAGAGAAGCCTTGGAGGAAGGAAAAAAGGAGATGATAGGAATTGCACTGGGTTTATGCCAATGGAAGGACAGAAATATGTGGTACGATGGAAAACAATGGATCCCGGAAGAAGAGGAGATAAGGAAAGACATCATACGACAACACCATGATATCCGAACAGCAGGATACAGAGGAACGGCTAAAACCACGGAATTTATCACAAGATCATTCTATTGGACAGGACTGCGCAAAGATGTCAAACGATATGTCAAAAACTCCGATATATGCCAAAGGACGAAAACGGCTAAACACGTACCATATGGATTACTAAAATCAAATGAAGTTCCCGAACAACCATGGAAAACAATTACTACGGATTTCATCACGGACCTACCGACATCGGAAAATTGCGATAGCATCCTGGTTGTGGTGGATCGCCTGACCGAAATGAGTCATTTCATTCCGGTTAGAAAAGACATCAACACGAGGGATTTTATACAAACATTCTTCCGAGAAGTCTTTCGACTTTACGGCCTCCCGA
Organism: Tuber melanosporum; assembly: GCF_000151645.1. Classification (NCBI taxonomy): domain Eukaryota; kingdom Fungi; phylum Ascomycota; class Pezizomycetes; order Pezizales; family Tuberaceae; genus Tuber; species Tuber melanosporum. The sequence goes on from NW_003298786.1 coordinate 250,180, forward strand.
TGAATATCATTACCAATCGAGGAATACTATTCACATCGGGACTATGGAAGAAAGTAACCGGAGAAATGGGAATACAAAACAGAATGAGCACAGCGTTCTACCCACAAACAGATAGACAAACGGAATGGGTAAATGTGATACTAGGACAATATTTAAGGGCCTACATCAATTATCAGCAGGATGATTGGTACAAGTTGTTATCTATGGCTGAATTCGCATACAACAATGGAAAGCAAGAAACAATTGGCACGACACCCTTCTTCGCAAATTACAGACAACATCCACAAAGTCAGACCACATATCATACAATTAATGATGTGATACCAGATAAAACCGATATGGGGAAACTACACGAAACATTACAAGACGAAATGAGTCAAGCACAACAACGACAGAAGGAACAATATGATAAGCAATAAAGACCAGATCCGAACATACAACCAGGAGATATGGTATGGCTAATACCACGCAATATCCATACAACACGACCATCAAGGAAATTGGACTACAAGAAAATTGGACCATTCTGGATACTGGAAAAAGTGGGCAATCGAGCTTATAAACTCGACCTTCCCCCCTCAATGCGAATGCACAATACATTCCACATCTCACTCCTTGAATTACATAACAACAATAAGTTTTCCTCACGAACACTTATTCCTCCCCCTCCAATCGAACACGACGGAGAACCAGAATACGAGCTCGACGAAATAGTCGATTCACGCTTCTTTCACGGTCACCTCTAATACTGAGCCAAGTGGACAGGATATTCTCCAGAACACGATAAAACTTCGTACTTCGCACACAACTTCGAAAACGCACAAGATGCCACCTCAACATTCCACCAGCGATAGCCAGGCAAGCCCGGCCCAGGTGATGATCACGTTCAACCAAGACAAAGGTGAGGGAAAGGCTCCCGCGCCAATGCAATAACACGAAGGCTGGGGTGATAGCCCCCGCCAAACCACACCCACTAGCCCTAAATACTCATTCATGGGGCCAACCGATGAAGAACTAAAGGAAAGAGAACAACAAGCACAGCATAATGCCATGTCATGGATGGTATGCTACCATGATGGTTGCCAAACACATTTTGGCGAAGAAGAAGGCTCCGGATGGTTCCCAAGGGAATGTCAAAAGTGTGGCCCATGCCCAGACCACGTTCTGAAGCATTCACAACAATGCTTCAGAAATGGGTGCAGAATGCACAGGGCACAGAAAATATCTGCGGGATTCTACCCGCAGAAGGATGGAAGCAGGAAAGAGTTGGAAGGAAAAGATGCCAGAAAGGCATGGGCCGCGAGGATGCGGTCCAGGGAGGGAGGGGCCTAAAACTCCTCCGCAGACACGGAACCGGACATCAGAAGCCTACACAGGCAGATCCGGGGACTCTAAGAACAACTTGGCCAAGCCAAGGCCACAATTACGGCAAACGATAAAACGATTGCGGAGCTAAGACAGCTGAACAACAATCAGCGGCACACGATCGAAATGGCTAACCTGACCCTAGAATCGGTAAGGGTCAGATGGAGGACGGCAGACGAAAAGTTCCACAAGCTGAGAAGAACTATGCGCTCAGCAGGACGGGAACTATTGAAACTAGGAGAAAAAGCCTGATGGGACTCAGGCTTAGGAGGAGGGGAGCTAATGTCACGAACATGGCTTAGCATGGAAAAGGTTTTCACGTGACAGATACGTATAAGTCACAGGTATGTTCTTGTTTCGCGCATATAACTCCTTCGGGTTATATGAGTTGTTATGTGTGGGATTTGTGATGCTTTCGCACATGGCTCAAGTATGAGTCATGGGATGTGCGCCTGATGAGTATGCCTTGCGAGGGTGCCTTGCAGGTAAGCCTTGCACATATGATTTATGTTTCACACATGACCTCACTATGAGGTCATGGGTTTCGCGCATATGACTCAGTCGAGTCATATGACTTGTTTATTGTGTTATGATTGGTTTATGAGTTTTGCACATGACCTCGCTATGAGGTCATGGGTTTTGAGCATGTGATCACTTTGGTCACACGATTAGTTTGTTATGATTTGATTTCGCACATGTGACCACTTTAAGTCACATGATTAAAGGCAGGAAGAACATTATATAAGGAGGTCGATGCGGCCGAGGAAGATAGGTTCTTCACACTTTGTTCTAAGTACTTTTCCACTTATTACTTTAACGAATATAAAAACACCTTTACCATCTTTATCTTTATTGCAACGTTATCGTTGTGCCAAGGAAGTCCTTCAAGAAGACAAGTTAGAGAAAGCTTACGATCGGCATTTCCGATAGAAGACAAAGGTCTTGTACTATCGGTAATGTAGGTGGAGGCCTATAGCTATTGTAAGACAAAGAAAGAAGAAGACAGAAAAGATAAGTATCATTCCCCGTCGCCAAGAACTAACTATCTAGAAGGGAATCGTTACACTCAATCAACCCGGATTCTAAGGACAAGATGGGTTGAGTATTGCTGGAATAGATATCCTCTAAACTTTCCAATATGGATCCAATTACACTACCCGAATGGAGTGCAGGGAAGGTAGTCCTACCTGCTTCCAAGATCTAGCAAATACCTACCATGATCATGTTCACCTAAACCAACATGTCCTTGGTGGCCTCAGGCTCAGTATCCGGGATTTAAACCTCCATAGGATCTAGCTGTCATCTGAGATCTCCAGAGAGCCTTCTAAATATCTACTAGGAGAAGACACCTAGTATTCATCAAAGGCTGCAGGTGATATAACTATTGCTGGTATCAGGATGTGTATACCGTCACCCAAACTAGTCACCTCGGAATTAAGCCTATCATCCAGGCCCATGGGGGTATCTCAGGCCAACACCACTGATATCGGTACGACATCTTAGGTCACAAGCAGGGACGGGAAAGAGGAGGTGGTCTCAATAGTTGATGGGAGTACCACGGAGGGGGGAATGGCCAAACACCCATGATGAATATCAAGGAGCAGGCCAGAAAGACAGAGAATAAGTTTTTCTTCTGCCCATTATTAATGTTGATTGCCCTCAAAAACTGAGGACGAAATAGGGGGACAGTGGAACATTTAGAGAGGGTTGCCGACAACCTGTAGTGGCATGTCCCAACAGCAAAACGGTTTTAGTCCTCATCATCAGGGTCATCCAGCTTGAACTTGAGAGTCTCATAAAGAGCCTTTTCACCAGATGACATCCCTGCTAGGAAGGAGGGTGTAGAAGAGGCGGTTTTACAGATAGAGCCCTAGTGGAAGAAACTGGACATCTTGTCCTTAGTAATCACATTGTGGGGAGGGGTAACAGACCAAGAGCTGGCCTTAACAGTAGTAGTAGTCAAGTTGTATTTGGCTGGAAAGAGGAAGGACTCAAGGACAACAGCCTGAGAATATTTAGTGTGAGTGGTTTTGGGGTGCAGACAGTATTCTAAGCCATGGTCAGAGTTGAACTGAACAAAGAGTCCTATGGTAGAGCTCTTGTCTAAGCCATACGGAACTGAATAGTCCTTCCCCATTAGGAAGACCTGCACCAAAACCTCAACTTCTTTCATCATGGTAACGGTTACAACAGCGACAGTTTGTTAAACCAACTTATCAAACTGCAGGTTCACCACTTTCTGACACCTGTGACTGTGGTAAAACTGTAGGAAACTAAAGTTTCCTTTGGGTGTGATGTAGGACCATGTAGTCGTAGAGATAAGAACACGGTCAGCCTCGGAAATGAGCATGAGAGATAAGACCACAAGGATAGTCTTAAGCATGTATGAGTCTTTGTAGTCGAACTAAATGGAAGACAACATCCTCAAAGGAGGGGGAGAATCCGTGGAGGAGGAAGTGGTCGAAGATGCCATCCTTGCCCAAACTACATTCAGTGATTAGCGGGATCAGGCCACAGATATCTCATACTGAAGTATCTTCTAAGCAAGAACAACTAGCTCTAACCGACTACAGAAAATGAAAAACACAAACAAGTAACAGTTGATGAAGTATTTATCGCGAGCGAAATATGGTAGAGTATTGGTGTGCCTATTTCCAAGACGGGGTGAAAATCAGGACAAGAACTTAGAAGTCATTCTAATTTTATTTAAATTTGTACCACCACCACAGGCATACGACGAGCCCCCTCCTGCATAGGGATAGCACTAACTGCTATACCACTAACCCCGAGCTTACTAGGTTTAAAGCCCTGCATCTACCATCCTTGAGTTATGCCTGCACAGAATCTAATTACAAGACTATCAAGCAACCCAGTACCCTCCCCAGTCCAAGTTAGTTGCCCTTTTGCTATGAAGCCAACCAGCACTAAGTGTAGCCAAAGCTGAATAAAAGACCAACCCAACCGGGTTTCTCCTACAAAAACATAAAAACAAGAGTCCCCAGTCTAAATACCCTCCCACAACCCATAACCTCCATATAAGAAAACCAACAAATAAACTAAACCTACAGGCAACACAATGGCAGGGAAGAGGTGACTAACATGTCTACCTCTCATACCTGCATCCCAGGCCATCGATCCTATGAACCCGCTTTGCCAGTTGCCTCTGTACAGCATACCGGTAAGGAGAACCTGTACCCACTGACTGTTCCCCAAATAAAATACAAAGAATAAATAAAATACATAGAGGTAGTAACAGACTGAATACAGCCAGTGGGGCATATCTCCCACCCATGGTACCATGCCTTCTCCTGCCATACCCATAGCCAAACCAAAGAAACCAAACAAACTCCACAAAGCCCAGCATACAAGACTCAACCTAGTCCAACCAGGGAGTAGCAACCTACTATTCACACAGGTGGCCATCAGCCAGCCAGTCCGTCATAGAGTATTGTAGCACTCAGTAGCTTTACCTTAACAGTGAGGGCCATCTGGAAACACTTAATTTGACCTCACCCAAATTGACCCACGCCTGACCAGTGCTCTCAGATGCCTCTCCCCCCCTAATCAGCCCCTACCAAGCCCCACACACCAGATGTCACAGGACCCATCGAGCCCCTTCAGTCCCTCAAACGGATCAACCATCTAATCAGCCACAGGACAGCCTGTACCTGACCCCATTGGGCAGCCACTTGTCTTGGAGATACAAATAGAGCCCCATTCGCTGACTACAAATAGCCGAGTGAAACCTACCAGCCACACCTAGGAGCCATGGAGGAGGTAGCACTGATACTTAAAGGTACTGGCACCAGCCACATTATCCAACCCAGCTGAACCAAAGCCCAACCGAGCTGGAGAAGAGTCAGGAAGAGCCAGCCGAAACCAACCACACAGGTCCGGCAAACAGCACAGACCAAACAACAGGAAATCGGCACCACCAACTGACATAACACGAGGTGGGAGGGTAAATAAACAGAAGCAGACAAACAGAAGGTAGGCCCTACTTGCAATAGGTAAAGCCGCCAACCACAATCTACAACCAAAGCCCTCACATAGACAGACAATGCAAGTGTCTGGCAGCCAATCGTCCTACACCACCCTAGGCAGTCATAAAAAACCACACCAGGGGGTCAGATCTTTCATGCCCAAAGCTATCCCCACTGAAGTGAGGTGAAGACACCTGATTGAACCACCGTAAGTGCCACAAAAACAAAAACTCCAAGGGAACGGTGATAAACAACATCGTAGGATTCTGACAGTAGAAACATCTAGTAACAAGGAGAGGATAGGCGGATACCACCCTGCCACCTGAGGAATGATATGGCCAGTATGACCTGTTGTAGCTTGAGAAGGTCATCTGTTTACCCCAAGGGTGTTTTGTATCACAAGAAATAAGGACTCTGTTAAAACTCAACAAACTTGAGCTGGCCCAAAAAACGACACAGGTAATCCCCCCAAACACAATATTTCATCCTCATAATCGAATGCGAAACCTGCTAGTAGACGATAGATAGGAAGCCGTAGACATGTTACAGAAAGAGGCTCACAAGTGATCGTAATGAAGTGCTCGAAATGCTAGTATCGTAAGGTAACTAGCAGGCAATGAAACGGTGTAAACAAGTAATCTGCCATGGAACCACCATCACACAAAGAACTCAACACCTAAAACCCCCTAAAATACAGAGCGAACTTAGATATCTCCCCTAGAATCACTGGCATCAAAGACTATTGTAGGTATGAATGGAATACTACCAAGGCAGACTGAAGGTAAGGACAAGGAAAGTACTTAGAATGAAGCGTGAAGAGCCTATCCTCCTTAGCAGTAGCAGCCTCCTTATATAGTGCTCTTCCCACCCCAAGTCATGTGATCCAAAGTGGTCACATGCGCAAAACCTATGACCTCATAGCTAGGTCATATGCGAAAACATATAAACTATTTACAATGCAATAAACAAGTCATATGACCTCAAGTGGTCACAGGCGTGAAACCCATGACCTAATAACGAGATCATGTGCAAAACATAAATCATATGTACAAGGCATACCTGCAAGGAGTACTTGCAAGACACACTTGCCAGTAGCACGTCTTTTGACTCATAATCGAGTCATGGGTAAAATATAACAAATTATAATATAATAAGTCATAAAACTCAAATGAGTCATATGCAGAAAGCAATAACATACCTATAACTCATAATCATGAGTCCTGTGAAAACCTTTTCAGTGCCAAGCCATGTTCATGACAAATACAGGCAGCTCTCCTTCTAATTTGTATGGTTCCTGACTTGTGGTTAGAATCCTGTAAGAATTAAGTGATTAGGTTGAAAAATCTAGAATTGTAAACGAATTTAGTCATACTTCAGAAACTTCATCATGCTCATCTCAATCCATTTCTGTATCATCATTGGAAGAAATCAAGCTTTCCTCATGGCTCCTAGATTCTTCCTTCTCATTCTCCTTCTGTGCTTTTCCAACTTTCATAGCATTAGAAGCTGTAACTGCTACAAGTACTTGGTTAAGGCTTTTGTTTTATATTTTGTTTTAAGTATCATTTAATACTTAGTTTTATATTATCTTTCATTTTAAGTATTATTTTAATACTTGATTTGTTTTAAGTATTGTTTAATACTTACTTTTGTTTCAGGTTTTGTTTTAAGTATCATTTTAATACTTAGTTTGTTTTAAGTATCATTTAATACTTAGTTTTGTTTTATGTTTTGTTTTAAGTATTGTTTTGATACTTAAGTTATTTTACCAAAGTGTATCACTTGATATCTTTAATTAGTTTTATTCATGCTACATGAACAGATTTGTGTATTTCAAGATCACCTAATCCCACGATGGAATCAGCAGACTTTGACTGACAGTATTTTACTATACTTAGTTGAACAGTACTCTTTAAGTTTTTCCAGTACACCTTTGCAGCCTCCTTTTATCTTGCAGCTCTTATCTCCTCTCTGGTAGAGTATGCTATCTGTCCACTATCATACCTTACTCCAAAACGTAATTAGTACCTGGTGAACATATTCCAGCAACAGATTTCTTTTCAAGTATGACCTTCTTCTTAAATTTTCTTACTTTTGCCGCCTCCTCTTTCTTCCAGTCTTGTACCTGATATATATATCACAACTTTGATAAATTACTATATACTACGAAATAGGCAACCAAAAAGATACCTCCAATCAGGCTTTACTGGCTCAAGTAATTGCTGGGCATTTTGTACCTCTACTTCAGCAATTGTCTTAGCTGCTTCATTCTTTTAAACTTCTGCACTGCTTTGTCTTAAATGCTCTTTTAAGAGAAGGGTTTTACTCATAATCTCTATACAATCAATTTCCGGAGTACTATCAAGTTGAGACAAAGTAGGTTGAAGTCTGAGGTGCCCTGCAGAAACAAATCCTTTAGGAGCCATTTTCACTTGTAGAACTGATTCTTTGAGAATACAATCACAGTTAATGGAAATAAGACTGCAGGCTTGCCATGAAGATCATAGAGTTTCTGGAATAAATATCTTGAGTCAGGCTGTTTGTAGGACTGAAAATATATCACCTTTCTTGACTGTTGCATAAAGTTCCATTTCACAAAGATGATCTTCAAGCTGTTCCTTGTAATAGACTATTAAAGGGTCAAATATTCCAACATCAAGAGGGCATAAGATGAGAGGTAAATGTAAGGAAAGTCAGAGAAGATAAATATTGTGTTCAGTTGAATTTAAATAAACTCAAAGTTCTCAACATGGACTGAATGTCCATTCAATACAAGGATTTAATGCTGATTAATTCCATTACTAGAATGGGTTTTAGACTTCAATACCTCTTGAAACTATTGAAAGATTATAGCAGGATTGGTATATCCCTTAGAATATGTTGTGAAGAATGCCTCCTCCTTTTCCTCAATCTCAATATTAGAATAGTGTCCCACCAGATGTGCCCTTGCTTTTAAGATTATCAAAGATGGCAGTACCTTAGTACCACCCGATATTGCCTCTACTAATGTAATCCATTCTCTGCTGCCATTCTGAATGATGCTTGGATTGCAGTATGATGCTGGGCAGACTATTGTCCAAACTCCTCCCAGGCCAATTGCAAAACCTTTCTCATCTGTATTCCAAATGTCTTCTTCTTTGGCATGGAATTTGCATCATATATTGTAACCGGTACGGGTACTTGGTTATTGGTTTTGTTTTATGTTTTGTTTTAAGTATCGCTTTGATACTTGGTTTGTTTTAAGTATCGCTTGATACTTGGTTTTGTTTTATGTTTTGTTTTAAGTATCGCTTTGATACTTAGTTTGTTTTAAGTATCGCTTGATACTTGGTTTTGTTTTATGTTTTGTTTCAAGTGTCGCTTTGACACTTAAAGAGTTTTACCAAAGTGTATCGATTGATACCTTTGATTAGTATCGTTCATGTTAAGACATGAACAGATTTGTGTATTTAAAGACCGCCTGTTTCTACGATAGAAAGGGCAGACTTCGACAGACAGTATTTCAATATACTTGGTTGAACGGTTACTTCTTTGTTCCTCAGTACACCCTCGAAGCCTCTTTTAGTTCTCAGCTCTCGCCTCCTCTCTGGAAGAGCAGGCCACCTGCCAACTATCGTATCTTTACCGATAACGTGATTAGCACCTTGCGAACACGTCACATATATTGTGAAAAATAATTCAAGTAAATCCTAAAGAAATCCAATTCTGTTGCAAGACCTCGTTCTTTATCCAAGCATTTCTCAACATTGGAATCCAATTCGGGATGTTGGCCAAGGAAGTGATTTAACCAATGCTCTCCAAATTGGTCATTGCAGTTACATGCATGTTGTAAACCTTGAACCATCTTATAAACATGTTTACGGAGAGTTGGAAATCTCAAGTCATCCTATTTCTTTATCTATGAGCAAATTGCCTACTCTCTAGCAGGAGAAAGTAGCTGTTGTGACTCATATGCACTTTTGATTAAAGTTATCTTGTATGTAATTCAATTATGTAGTATTGTTCTGGGAATCCTATAGGTGATTGATAATTTGAGAACAGAGACGCTAGGATTAACTTCATGGGCCTGTAAAGCCTACTTGATACACTGTTCCTTATTGTCCTTATTCAAAAGTATTGTGTATTAATCTGGTAGAGCTTTAGGTACTCTGAAGGTTTTTATAATGGCTGTCTCTTGATAGGCTAATGTTTCAATACATACAGGTTTTAGATGCACTGTCTTTAAACAAATTTCCTGACTTTCATGTATACGATTTTCATTCACAATCTTTATGTCCTGTTTGCATATCTGTTCTAAGTATCTCACAGGTGAATAATTATAAAATTGATCAATTATTAAACATGTTATATCATTTATCTTCACTATAACAATTTCTTATCATCTTAAAAATATTACATGAAAAATTAATAAAATTTCATTTTTCTTTTCATAGGATTAGGGTAGACATGAGTATCTGTTGTATCCTACATTATTGGCTCTAATAAATTAAAACTGTGGGTACAATTTATATTTAAGTGAATATTTTTAAATTCCTAAAAGTGTCCTATAACTATAGTGTCCCATAACTAGGTCAAATAAGTTAGGCCTTTTTAGATAAAAAAAAAAAGTACTGGGGATACTCCACAAATACTGACGCAAAAAGAATGGGTCAAAAAAAAAAAAATCTAATTTTTGCAGAAGAAAAGAGACCCCAATTTCCCTGTTCTTTTGTGCAAATCCTAAATTATAATAGTGGTCCATGACAACAATACCATAATAAAAGTGCATGAAAAAAAATGTCAAGGACCGACTAAATTCCCTATAATGTGTAGGTGTTGATAGGTCTGTCAGGACAGGGCCCACCGAGGACGACAAAATGCTGTTTTTTTAATTTTTGATTTATTGTCTTTTTCTTCTTCTGGACTGGGCACACAATGCTGACTGTTGACCATAACTAGCTAGTATGGACGGTGCAGTACAGTACAGTACTGGTATATCAACCAACAATGGGACCGTCATCTTACTTGCCATTCTGCCAAAATCCCCGCCCAAAATCCCCTCCATGCCCGGCGGACTACAATTCTTAGCCCGGTCGCCAACTGGCGGAATTTCGAAGTCACCACCCAAACCACAGCTCGACCCCTGCCCGGTCCGGAAGGGAGACCTTCCCAAAGCCTATCGTATTCTCCGAACGCAACCTCGTGAAAAGAATATATATATATATATCCAAAGAGGCAGACGACATTGGCGCTGCAGGGTCTTAGTCTGACCGGGATGTTTTGTTCCTTTCCCACTCAGACCTCCCATGGCGCAAGATCTGGAGGGGTCCACCGAGATCAGTAAAAAAAAAAACTGCGAGGAATGTACGTTAAAATACAGCATGACTAGCGGGGCTCCCCGAGATTTTGAAGGCGTTGGAAACTATTTGCTCCAGGTTTGGTACCTTTCGCCCAACCACGCCCAACCACGGCAATGTGGAGATCTCGCATGATGTTTGCATTTGTGTTTTCAACAAATTCAGAGATATTTGTTAACTCTGTTTTTGCTCTTTCTTGCCTTTTTTTTCTTCCTTCCCTCAATGCCGCCTGGCCTGTTGGGGATACCTCGCTGCTACTGGACATAGCTGCGGTGGGCGGGGAAATGGATCTGGTCTGTTGAGTTATCATATCATCAGATCGAACTTTTCAGATAAGATGTGCAATACATGGCAATAGACATAGAGGTGTATGTAGCACGTCACCGATGTGAACTCTCTGATGATACGTGACTCACCAGCCGAGAATGGTCTTCATTTCCATCTCTTAAATCCCATTTTACTTTTCACTAACTTTGATCCTACAATCCTGTATCGCTTTTGGAAAAAGGTTCTGTTCGATTCGCGGCGCCAACATACTCGCGTTGCGGAAAGGATGCAACATCAGGGCCTAAAGCATATTTTAGGCTTCTGTTCAAGAACTAAAACTACAGGAAACCTCCCCCGGTATACACAAATACCCAAGCCCCCCTAAAAGACAAAATAGACTACTCTGTTCCAAAACGAAACATTACAATTCATGTAAGGAAAACCAATCCCTTGAGCGTGACATTATATAACAACACTGTGCCTGTACGGTGCCTCAACGTTTCGTGGGCCGCGTGGATTGATTAGGTTGTATTATACCCAGGCCATGTTATACTCGAATGTTGACGTTAAGATCAACATGTGGCCAGATTCTGTAGGTTGAGCAGTGTCACAAACAGGTGGACATAGTCCGACAAGACTTGATGCCTCAGGGATGCTCGAGCGAACAGATGAACAGGAACTTAGCTCTTCAAACACAACTCTATTTTCACACATACACCCTGAAACATACAAGTATCAAAAACTCTCATTCCCCGATATAGCCTAAGTAATACCCAAAGGCTCCTCATAGCGCATCACTCGCCCCCAAATAAGCGGTCTGGTTGGTGGGATAGGTTTACATATTTACAATAGTGTACGTACGATATGACCCAGTATTATCTAGTCCAGCGACTCGCCATAAACCTACCAGACGCAAATAACCAGACCAGTGTAAAACAAAACACCTCAGATCCCAATAGAAATGGAGGGGGAGGGGAAGGTTTAAAGTGAAAGACAAAGGAGGAAAATATTCCCGATTTAGGTTTTTAATCGCACAATTGAACCCCGGCATCAGAGTGCCATAAGGATGGTCATGAGTCCAGCTTACCTCTCCATCATCCGCACAAGTCTATACATAATCCTCCTCATATACTACCAGACACCTCTCTTCCTTTGTCTAATGATTCCCCAATATCTAAATACAGTTTAACTATCCAAACCCACTTGTCATTTCAAAGCTCAACCGATCAGCATTTTCAGCGGCATAAACTCCTATTGTAAAAGTCGACTATTCAGAATCAAATCTTATAGTGTTGAATGCCGTTTCCAGTGTTGTTCCTGATACCTAGAATTCACTGTATACAGTAGCCGTTCACAATACGACATGTATCATATTATTCCAAAAATACAGGGGGTTAGGGTTTGCACCGTAGTTGATCCCATGCCACCAGAGGCATCGTAAGGTGCAATATGTGTATGCCGAGTTTCGCGTTTCTTATTTAACTGATGTTGTGCGTAGTGCTCTGCTATTACTGTGGGTATCGTTGGTATGATGGTGGGTTTTTGCCTAGAGATTTTCGCATAGTTTCCCTCGTGATGCCCTTTGTGCCTATCTCCTGATATAGAGAGAAAAGACCCGAAGTGACCCCCGAGTCTTGGAGACCTACAAAGCCAGTGAGGGAGGAGGGGGGCAGGTTTAGCGGCAAGGGCGCCGTGCGCTAATTGTTATGTTCTAAAAAGGATTGTGCGGACAAAAAGCTATGATGTCTTTGGTGTTAATAAGAGGAAGATTTCATCTCACAATGTGGCAAATAGGTAAGTGGAGAAGGATAAGTGGCAGAATAGGAGAAAATATTGAATAAACGGAGGAAAAAACAGAGAACTTTGTGAACCAAGTGCTGCAGACTCCTCCTATAAGGTGTGCGGTATCCGTGTCTGTATCTAATTTATGTCTACATCCAGGAAGCTTCCATACGCCCCTGATCTAATACAACACAATCGTCGGCTAAGTTGCGCAATAAAACAAGCAAATCCAAGGTCAATAATTGGGAGACATGGAACAAAGTAGACAAATGGGCATCAGAGGTAAAAGTCAAATCAAAGGGGTGTATGAACAGGCAAGGGGCAGTATAGCAAATACCACGGGTATATACTGAATTGACTAAACAGTATCCAGAAAATCCGACAAGAAATGGGAGAGGAGGATAGGTTAATTAGTGTGAAAGAGGGAGGGGTAGCGAGACATTCGAAGCAAATGATCCAAAGGTTTTACATCTGTGGTAACCCGCCAATGCCTACATAAAGAACTATTTGCGCCAAGCGCAAGATTTTTTTCGCCAACTTCGCTCTCAGGGGTGCGGGTAGGTCTCATGGGTGGAGTGGTAAATATCGGCTCTTATCCTTGGATATCAAAACATGCGGGCCCTTTTGGAGGAGGGTTCAGAAAGCTCAAACAGCTCGTAAGAGCAGGGCTCTGCTGATTGGAGGCTCGTAGCATGTCTAGTAATCTAATCTACCCGCTCCTGTAGCAGTTTTACAACCCCCTCATGTCCATTGTTGGCAGCCCACAAGAGCGGTGTTCGGCCAGATTCGGTGTCGGCTAGGTTGGGATTGACGTCGTTCCGTCGCAGCAGGTTCTTCACGACCTTCACGTGCCCATTCCCGGCAGCCCACGAGAGCGGTGTACGGCCATACTTGGTGTCAGCTGTGTTGGGATTGATGCCATGGCGGTGCAATAGTGCCTTCATGACCCCTGCACGCCTCTTCTTAGCAGCCCACAAGAGCGAGGTTCTGCCATACTTGGTTTCAGCTGTGTTGGGGTTGATGTCACTCCAGCCCAGCAATGCCCTCACTACTCCCTTATGCCCATTCTTAGCAGCCCACAAGAGTGGTGTTCGGCCATGCTTGGCGTCAGCTGTGTTAGGATTGGCGTCACTACGCCGCAACAGTGCCCTCACGACCCCCTCGTGCCCATTCTCAGCAGCCCACGAGAGCGGTGTTCGGCCATACTCGGAGTCAGCTGTGTTGGGATTTACGGCGTTCTGTTCCAGCAAAATCTCCACGATCTTCCGGTCCCCATTCTTGGCAGCCCATGAGAGCGGTGTGCGGCCCCTGGTGTCAGATGTGCCGGGGATCACATCGTTCCGTTGCAGCAACATCTTCACGATCCTCTCATACCCGCTCACAACAGCCCACATGAGTGGTGTTCGGCCATACCGGGTGTCCACTGTGTCGGGATTGATGTCGTTCCGTAGAAGGAGCATCCTCACGACTTCTTCATGCCCATTCTTAGCAGCCCACAAAAGCGGTGTTCGATTACACTCCGTGTCCGCTAAGTTGGGATTGGCATCATTCCGTTCCAGTAGCTTCCTCAAGACCCCATCATGCCCATTCGCAGCAGCCCACGAGAGCGGGGTTCGGCCATACTTGCTGTCGACTCTGCCTGGACCGACGTCGTTCCGTTCCAGGAGCGCCCTCACGATCCCCTCATGCCCAGTCTCGGCAGCCCACGAGAGGGGTGTTCGGTCATACCAGATATCGGCCATGTCAGGATAAATGTCGCGCCGCCCAAGCAGTATCCCCACGACCCTCTCATCCCCATTACCGGCAGCCAACGTGAGCGGCGTTTGGCCGTGCCAGGTGTCAGCTATGTTGGGATTGACGTCGTTCCGTTGCAGCAGCACCCTCACGACCCCCCCGTGCCCACTCCTGACAGCCCACAAGAGCGGTGTTCGGCCATACCTGGTATCGACTGTGTTGGGATTGACGTCATTCCGTTCTAATAGGATCCTCACGACCTCCTTGTGGCCATTCCCGGCAGCCCACAATATCGGTGTTTGACCAGACCCGGCATCAGCTGTGTTTGGATTGACGTCGATATATTCCAACAATGTCCTCACCACCCCCTCATGCCTATTCTTGACGGCCCACGAGAGCGGCGTTCTGCCGTACTCCGTGTCAACTGTGTTTGGATTGACGTCGTTCTGCCCGAGCAGCATCCTCACAACCCCATCGTGCCCATTCTTGGCAGCCCACGAGAGCGGTGTTCGGCCATACTCGGTGTCAACAGCCTCACGACTGACATCGCTCCGTTCAAGCAGCATCCTCACGACCCCCTCACGCCCGCCCCCGGAAGCCAGCGAAAGCGGTGTTTGGCTATACAAGGTGTCGGCTATATCGGGATTGACGTCATTCCGCTCGAGCAGCATCCTCACGACTCCCTCATGCCCATTCTCGGCAGCCCATAGGAGCGGTGTTCGGCCGTACCAGGTATCAGGTATGTCGAGGTTGACGTCATTCCGTTCCAACAGCGCTCTCACAACGCCCTCATGCCCCTTCCTCGCAGCCCAGCTGATTGCCGTGTTGCCATTGAAATCAGTTGCCTGCACATCCCATTTATTCGTCCCCAATAAGGTGGCTGTTATCTCCACACACCCGAGGTATGCAGCACCGTGAAGCCCTGTAAATCCCCTAGGGTTTCCTCCCTGATCAAAAGGCGCGCTCCAAACGCCCATCCCACGTAATAACATCAACTTTGAAGCTATGTGCTTATCGTATCCATCCAAGAGTTTCAATGCAAGAGATTTCACACTTTCAGTAGTCTCCCGCCTAGCATGTGTGCCCCAGTGACAAGAAGCATATTCAACAAAGGGGGCGGTTGATGGAGCAGAGCGAAGGGTAGTCGAAAATCCCCTGACGTGCCGAAAGTTTAGGTAGGTTAAACAGACCTCAGCAATCATCGCGTGGGGCTGAAGGAACAAGTTGGGATTGCAGGAGAGGTACTCTCGCAGGGTATAGTGAACAAGGCGGACTGTATACGAGGACTTCTCGACAGTGACAAGCCCCATACAGCATGCTAGTAGTGCTTCTATTGCCGGAATGTTCTGGATATTCAAGTCGACAGATCCTTCTTCTACCCCGAGGGCGTGGCATAACTCGTCGACATTTAATGGCCGCTCCGAATGCGATACCCACATTAGAACTCCCATGCCAAGTTTGGATCTGCTGCTATGCTGCGCCTTCATCCGGGATAAGGTGGCCGCATAAGCACCTCCCAGATCCTTCCCTTTGGTCATATCGTCAAGTTTTTTCCTTCTCTGATGGACAGTAATCTCGCCCAAGATTGCATCAATGTTTAGAGAAACGAGAAGGAAACTGGGCATCATCGTCAGCGAATGAAATCCCAGACTTGTATTGGGAATGCACTGATAACCCTGCTTACATCTCTGAGATCCTCTGCGGAATGACTCTCATAATATCCGCCCGCAATTCATCGTCCATTGCACTAGGATCAGTGTCACCGTCTAGCTTCATCTTTAGGTAACTCTTAATATCAGCCTGCGTAGGACTAACAGGTATCCTGACCACCTTGTTAAAACATCTCATTATTTCATCGCCGATATGGGGCCTCCCGGTAAGGAATACCCGTGCCCCTGGTGACACCCGAATAATTTCTCGCAGCGATTCAAGGAGATCCCGTCGATGCTTTGGGGCGGATTCGTCTAAAGCGTCAATGCATATAAATACCCGCGGTAGCGACGCAATAGCCTTTTTCAAAAGTTCTACAAGATCGGAAAGTCTAAGCCCTCGGCCGCCAAACTCTTTTTTGGCCTTCCGAAAAGTCTTCCGTATTTGCTCCGGGATTCCTCCTCTGCTGGCGAGCTGCTTGAGGATGCCGCCCAACATACATGTGGTGGACTGTTCCTGCCGCGCAAGGAAATCGCAGTAGATCCCCACGACAGCAGCACCTTTCCCCTCAGCCTGGTCACACAGGCTGTCAATCACTAGGGAGCTGCTTTTTTACCGATTTTCAGTCTACGTTGTCTTTCTCCAAGCAAGAGGTCTTCCTACCTGAGATATGTCTTCCCCACCCCTGGATTCCCACAACAGAATAACACCGGCTCAACGCGGTCGTCTTCCGTACTACTCCATTTTCTAAACTCGTTCATTTCTAGCATCCAGTTCCCCACGCCATCCAGTCGGTCGATTCTCACATCTTGGTGTCGTTGCTGTGGTTCAAGTGGGGATAGCCACTGCAGGATTTGACGCCCCTCGGAGTCTATTTCCGTATTGAAGTTGACAATACTCGTATTGAACGAGTTGATGTTACCGGTAACATGCTGGTTCACCGAAGCCATCTGTGCTATAGCCAATTATCTGAATTTCTTTCTTTGTGTGAGATAGAGAGGAATCGTGTGCAATGGCAATCTAACATCTCCCGAAGTTCGAGGGAATCTCTAAGACCTCGTGTGAGAGGGGTCGCTTGTTTATAAGGCTCTGGCGTTGCACAACCACGCGCAGGTTCAATCATTCCGCCGGTAGTGCTGATTTAACAAGGCTGCCGAAGAACGCCAGTTTACCCACCAATGTTCCTTGTAGACTACCGTAATTTAGATCAGCCTTGGATCTCAAAGCGAAAAAGAAAAAAAGGCTCACTCGCACCGTAAGTTCGAGTTACAGTAACAATTGACGCTTACCTGCATTGCCCCCGGCACTCGTAATTCACTGTACTGTATTTTACTCGAATAGAGTATGTTAGACTATCTGCTGTTCATAATATAATGCTTGCACAACAACCCACTCACTACGTTCTCCGAATGGAACTTTGACACATAGGTGTTTTAATAAAATTGGTGTCTCGGTATCATACCGGCAGTTGGTTACTCGAATACCATACCGTCCAAATCATCCGCTCAGACCAATCATTGGACCGAGGGTTCTCACTCCAAGCGCCCGAAGAGTCCCATCCTAGCTATCACACTGGTAGGAGAAACCGAAAGAAAAAAATCCCTCAAGTTTTTCTCTTCCTTATTTCTTATTGCCTTCCCTTTAAGTCATACTTGGGTACCGTATATCTTTCCAATATGTCAATAGAAATTGCCCTTACGGAATACACCCAAGATATCTCTTAATCCTCGAGATCTTTTATAATGACTAGGATACACCGAAAGTCTACTCTGTAGGTTCCCCAGGTGGGGCCCGTGGAAGAGTATGGGGTTAACGGGGTTTAGTGAAGGTTCGGCAGATATATTCGAGTACTATATGAGTTCAGGGCAGTGTTCGCCACGGTCTGGCTGCCCTGGCGATCACGATTCACAGCTCGCCTGGTCCTGCGACCCCAGAGGTCGGCAGGCTTCGGCTGGGGCCACCTGCCCAACAATGCGAGACATTACTCCGTTGCTCCATTATCAAGACCGCACGTAGCGGTATGTATCACTGAGGACTGCAGATTTTCTGCCCAGGACTGCGTGGAGCTGTTAAGGTTTTTGGGTAGCTGAGAGGTTTATATTCGGCTAATCAGAAGCGATGACAGGTGGGGACAGCGCAGGACTGCCGACTTAGTCGTTTAGATCATAAAAAACCGGAAGGACCAACACCCCTATCACACAAGGCTAATAATGACCAGAAAAGAACAATATGGAGACCCCAATTGGGATCCGCAGTCCAAGAATACTTAGTTTGTCAAAAACGAAAACAAGCACACCGGGCAGAATCCAGTAAAACCAAAGAAAGACACAAACCTTGCGACGCTAGCTGAAAGAAACTATAAGTTATCCTCCTCTTATTCCCGCAATGCACACCTTTTCCCTTACCAGTTGTAGGCTGCATATTGGTCTTCTACCCGCACCATCAACATATCTATCAGTGCAACCGGTACCATACCTTGTTGGAGATGACATAACCAAATTGTCGAGCTTTCCAGCCTTGCCACTCCAAACTCCCGATCTCTACATCCACACCCAAGCACGCACAGCTGTCGTGTGCTTAGGACTCCCCAGCTCTTATTTTTGCATTCCCCCATTTTTTTTTGCTGCTTAAGGGATACCTGTTAGCGTATGTTGGTTGAGACGAACTAGAGTCAAGTTACAAGTATAGTATGCACTTCCTTCCACAAAGTAAATCATATCACGATAGAAACCCACTCACTAGCAGCGACGAGCGAACGAGAACTCATACCCCCCAACAGTAGCGAACTAGCCCCACCGGCTATCCCAGGTCGCGACAAGCCCGGCCAGTTTCACTACTAGAAGCCTGGGAAGCTTACGGGAAAACAAATCCAATTGTTAGGCCCCACTGCAATCGGTCACTCGCTGCTTTCCGTTTATCACCTGTGGTCCGCCCCCCACCTAAGCTCCCCTTGTTCCCTATTACCCGAGGGCCGTTGAGACCGAGATTAGCGCCATATCCGGGGGGGGGGGATTAGGAACGGGGAGCGTGCAGTGGGGGGGGAAGAGGTTGAGGAATCTGCAAAAGGGATTGTACGTCACGAGCATCACAACATTCAAGATTGTGGAAGGGAGAAGTGCACCAGAGAATTGACTCCTTGCTCTGTAACTGTAAACCCCCCACTCCCACCCAGAGAAATATGCCAACAGCGGAAGCCTGCAGTTTATGCAACTCCCTACTTCTACATTCTCCACCCCGCAAAAGTCTCATAACCAGAGTAGCCTAGATGAAAATTCACTTTTCCTCCTGCATATCCCGGCCCCCCCACATACCCTATCTATGAATTTCTCGAACCCCATCTCCAAACCCCCCGCCTCGCCGAGACAACAGCTTTCCGTTCCAGGACAGGAGGGCGAAATGCAACGCTATTCCATTCCGGTGCCGGATTGGTAGAACAAATTCCAGCGATCCCAAGTGGCCAGTCCTGCTTAAACTATCTCCGGCCGCCAAAGCCCATGGATGTCCAGGTATAGTAACCTCCAGGTCGAGGGGTTATGCAACCCAGGAAAAGCTGGCAGACGCCCAACGAAACACAAGCTACGTACCATACGACCCGAAAACTCGGCCCGCAGGTGACCTAGGCTGGGCCCCGGCTTTGTTTTTGACATGCCGCTTTCCCACAGTCCGGCCCGGCCATGTCTGAAAAGCCTGGGCCAGTCCGGCCGTACCCAAAGCCGACGGACTGGCCACTTTGGTTCACTGAAATTATTTTAAATTCTCACTGCAGGGGTTCACCAAGAAGGCGAAATCTGTGGTCAGCCTTTACATCGCATGTTGTTCACTACAACTTTCATGCTCAGCCCAACTATCGAAATTTCTGAATTCCATACCAGTCCTCATTCTCATAGCCAGAAATTGAATCTCAGATATGCGGCATCACCCTGTCCCAACAATCTCCCACATTACAATCCTCTTAATATCACAATCATTCCAGTTCAACCACAACACATACCGACAAGAGGAATCGACAAAAAGTCAAGCTTGAAAGAAAACTGTCATTCTTTGGTAATCTGATATTCCAAATCACTCCCACCACCGCAATCATATCAACAGCAATCTGTTCCAGACAACCTCAGAAATTACCAATAAGCCCCGAGATCAACTGTCCATAGTTGGCATGCCATGAATATCCACCAGATTCACCAGCCGCCTATCGCTAATTATTATCACTGATTGAAGCCTCTGTACTATGTGCGATATCCACTTTAACAATTTACTCGCGAGTAGTATATATATGCACCAGTCTCGTTTGGGTGTAGTTTATCGAAGGGAGACCATGAGATGTGATCACTACAGTGGATGATGGACAGACAGGTGGGCTAACCACTCCAGCATCATTGGTGTCAAAGTTGTCGTATCCCAGCCTCATTAGGTGGCTATAGTATTTACCCGCCAACCCCCGGATTGAAAACCCGATAACATTTCCCGATATTCCAAGCGTCAGTAAGTCAGCATGTTTGCTAAATCTTTTTTTTTTTTATCGTAATATCATCCCGGTTTTTGTCCCCCAGAATTTCTCCAATAAAAACCCAGTATTACACACCGAAGTGATCACAAGCTTTCCGGAGTATCCTACCTCTATCACCGGCCATGGCCAATCACTCTTGCGGTATCCTGCTATGCACCACTCGGTTTCTACTCCTTCGTCACCCTATTTGCTCTGATTACATACCAGAATCAGACTTCAGATTGCAAGTCCACCGGTAGCGCCCGGGATCAACCTGATAAACCAGTGTGACTCCGGTACTGCTCGTAGGTGAATCGGACCCCCTCGAGCAATACCAAGATCCTAGAAAAGGTGTTATGAACAGAGGGACAGCCGCGTGCTCCAATACTCCAGTGGTAATAAGCATGTAGCGGAGACGTCCTATATCAAGTCGTTGCGTAATGATACCTTCGGATTGCTCGACCAGGCCAACGGCTGTGGAAAAAAAGGGAGTTTGTTGGTATAAAACCGGGGCCGAGAGCTAATAATTTCATGAAGGCTCTACTACAATTTTAACGATGAGACCGCACAAATGTCATGACCGATCTGAAAAGACTCAATGCTATCGTAGCCGCCCCGCAGCCAAGGCTTCACCGGAACAGCTAGAGGGCCCAGCAGCGACACTCGAAAACTCTACTCTCCACCACGAGGCAAGGCACATCACCAAACACACGTATCATTGCGGTCAAGCGATGTTCGAAATGCACTCGAGTATCAGCAAGATGTCAGGAGGTGCTGAGTAAGTGGGCTCTACAAGAAATGGATTGGGCGGGATGTGAGAGTGTGGGGGAGGAGGAGGATGACAGTAAGAGTTGGGGAGGTGGGAAATTGGTGGCTGGTACGATATGCTATTTTCAAAGAGAGATAGGCGGAGGGGGAGGTGGGATGATGTGGATTTACCTTCATTCAACTGCTGGATGGTTTCTGAATTGCTCTAGGGGGTCTCCAAAAGCTCATGTGAGCTGTAGTCTCTGCAGTCCCTACGCAATGGTACAGGGAGGACGAAAACAGGTCGAGCATGAGAAAGGACAACTTTCAACAAACAGTCCGAGTGACAATCATAGCAACCTAGCTAGAGACTAGCTATTATATCCATAAACACCAAAGGCTTCATAAAGTCAGAAATTTAACTACCCCCACCCCATAATCCCCCCATTCTTCAGAACATATTTCAAAATTCAGTCCAATACCCGTACTCCGATCCCACAGTCCACAGTGAGACAGGCCAAATGCAAGTCACCTATAACCCAAGTACAATACTCCGAGATGCGCCCGTCTACAAACAGTTTATCATGAACAAACGGAACACGGTCCAAAAACCAGGAAATAATTTATTAAGTGAAGATGAATAAGAAATTGCGGCGATGTTTTACTCAGGACAAGAATAAGAAACCCCTGGTACAATATATCACTGTACAATGGAGTCTAAACAAGTAACGAACGCAAAGAAAAGGCAAAACAAAAACAAAGTAATTCCACACCAATTGTTCCACGTAGTCTAGAAATTCTAGAAAGAGCGCAATCCAGTAACCCCACCTTCGCCCTTCGACATCGCAATATTCACAAGTCTAATATCTCTCCCCCAACAAACTACTCGACGCGACAAAGCTGAAACCACCAAACAAGCCCTCCTCATCCTCCTCTTCGTCTCCCCTACCAATCATGACCGGCGAACTCAACCCCAATTCCGTAAAATCCGTCGAGAAATTCTCCGCGAGCTCGGGATCAGTGATGAGAGGTCTGATGGGCGGTTCAATCTCCCTACGCTCCAGCTTCTCCCAGTCAATCTTTCTGAAAAATCTGTGATTCTTGATCGTGTGCAGGTCCTTCGGCATGTTGTGACCCAACCGCTTCGTCGGGTCCTTGCGCAGCAATCGGGTTATCAAGTCCTTTGCGTCTTGGGATAGGTAGTACGGAAGAGAGAGTTTCGAGTGAACGATCTTGTGGATGATTCTTGCCTTGTTGTTTCCTGTAAAGGGGGGTCCGGCGGTCATCAAGTCTACAGCAAGGGCACC
Source organism: Tuber melanosporum (assembly GCF_000151645.1). Lineage (NCBI taxonomy): Eukaryota > Fungi > Ascomycota > Pezizomycetes > Pezizales > Tuberaceae > Tuber > Tuber melanosporum. The sequence continues at coordinate 272,837 of NW_003298786.1, forward strand.
GACGCCCCACCAGTCAACTTCAGCACCATACTCTCGTTTGCCATCACCAGTGAGGATCTCCGGGGCCATGTATTCAGGAGTACCTAGGAAGGAGCGGCAACGAGAGTCATCGGTTTTAACCTTGCTGAGGCCAAAGTCGGTCAGGAGGAGGTGGCCTTCCGCGTCCAACAAACAGTTCTCAGGCTTCAAGTCTCTGTACACCACTCCGACGTTCTGGTGAAGGTGTGAGAGAGCAAGGACAAGCTCTGCGAGGTAAAATACGGCGGTGGTCTCCGGGAAGAATTTTGACAAAGCCAGATGCAAGAAAAGTTCGCCTCCTTGAGCATACTCGAGGATCAAATAGAGCTTCTCCTTGTCCTGGAAGGCATAGTAGAGCTTGACAACAAATGGATGACGGACAGACTCGAGGATTGCGCGCTCGGTCTTTGTCTGCTCAACCACCTTCTTATGGACCACCAGACTGGCCTTTTTAAATTGCTTCTGCGCGTAGAGCTTTCCAGTATCCTTATGACGAACCAAAAAGACAGTTCCATAGCTATCACACCCTCAGCACATATCATTCCAGGAAACAAGGTCCAATTGAGCTACTCACGTTCCCTTGCCCAAACACTTCAAAGTCTCAAAATCCTCCGCATGCATCTTCCGTCTCTGATCTACGCCCGAACGAGACACAGGACGGGAATTGACATCATCATCAATGTAATCCTCATCCAGCGCAACCTCATACGTCCCCATATCCGCAGACGCATCGCCATTCTCCGACTCAACCGAAGTATCACTTCCAGATCTAGCGGGCGCCAGGTCCCCAGGATGGGACTGGCTCAATAGAGACGAAAGTCCTGATCTGCGCAGCGGGGAGGATGATCTCGAACTCGACGGAGAGGGACTAATATTCCTCTTGACGAAACTCCAATCAGGACTCAACCCACCGTCGTCGGCCGGAACAACCCTAGCAACAGATCCACCCTTCTTCCCCTCGCCCTTCTGCCTGCCTTGCTGCTGTTGCTGCTGTTGTTGAGCCACACCAGAACCACCCTTCTTCTTCTTACTCTTAGACCTCTTCTTCCTCTTCCCACCACCATTCTTCTCCTGCACCCTCTCACAGTTAATATCCCCAGCATCGCTCGGAGCCCGCGACGAAACCTCCGAGTGCGGAAACAGCGCCGCCAATCCTCCAGGCACGCCCGGGGAAATCTTAGCCGCAGCAACAGCAACCGCAAGACTACTCACACTCCCAGCACCCTCGACATTTGCCGCGGCGGTAATACTCGCACGGCGACGACCACCGCCAAAACCGTAAACTGGCTTCGACAAGGTCGGGGAGTCGAGGTCGTGGGGGGTGGGGTCGTGGTCGAAGGTGAAGATATCCGCCATTTCCGTTTCGGTTTCGCTTAATAGTTTTTGCTTTTTTTGCTTTTTTTCTCGTGTGGTGTAGGGTTGGTATGAAGGCCGTGTGTAGCCGGTAAGCGTGGCTTGGCTCTTGGAGGTGGAGTGTTCTAAAATTAAAGGGGAAAGGGACCGTAGGAAAAAAGGCAAGAGGGTAGAGTTCAGTCCTAAAAAAAAAAAAAAAAAAAATAGAAAATTTAGAGGGGTAGGGGAAAAAATCGATAGTCTTTGCCCTTGACCCCAGTATTCAATGCGCACTATGGTTATGCAGAACGAATGTTCGTATGATATGTGGGAAAGTAAATTCCGCTGCGATGCTTTGCTTGCTTGCCGGCTCGCGTGGGTGTGTAAGTTACTTGTAGTAGGCCCCGTCCTTTTCCAACCCAGCCGATGGGAAAACAGGAATCCTCCAACTAGTCTCCCTCTTTTTTCTTTCAGGACTCACTTCAAGGACGCAGTGCGACGGCAAGGAGCAAGAGCAGGAAAGCTGGAACGTGCAAAACAGAAGAATTAACGGGAAATTCGTGGATAAGCGAAACTTCCATGAAGAACAATGATTTATGGGAGAGGGGATTTCTCGTTTTCGACTGGGAGAGAGGGAGAAAGACGACGACGATTTCGTTCGCTTGGGGAGGGGGAGGAGTAGCTTAATTTTTTTTCTCGCTGGCGTGAGCTGGCGGGTGTAGCAAAGGAGGGAAGGGAGGAAGAGGGAGAAGGGAACGGATGAGAAGTTTGGTTTTGTAGGGGGTTTATTATGTGGTGTGTGTGTGCGGCCAGCCCTTGCTTACCTGCTTACTCGTACCTTTCCCTGCTTCAAGTTGTCGCAAACGAACGCATAATCGCCCAGAGTAACTAATAATAATGAAAAATAAAAATCACTGCAGGTTAATTCAATTGAATAAGGCTTGAGCCTGGTATTGTAGAACCTTGTCCCCTGCGGTACAGTACAGTACTCGTACATAGGGTACTGCACAGTACTGTAGTTGTCTATATTGCGCTGCACTAGCACAGAACAGTACGAGCACTCGTACAGGACGCAGTACCATAAGAAGCGCCGTACAGCACTGCTATTGTAAACCCTCCTCGAACACATTTCTCACTCCGACTCTCCACCCAATGTTAACCCCCTCCTCCAACCGCACTAAAGCAGACTAACCCTCTCGCCCATACATCACCACACGAAAAGAAAAAAAAAAGGCAGGCTGAATAAAAATGTGGGGCCATCATACAGTCGTTGTACCAGTGAATGAGGGGAATAACAGATTATCTCAAATCTACTGGTACAATTCACGGTACCGGTTACCGCGCTTGGACCTGGAATGAGGGATAAAAAAGAATGAGAATGGGGGATGCGGGGGAGAGCTGAGAGAGAGTGTTCAACGTTGGGTGATCCGGTTGTTCCCCGTCCGGTAGACGAATGGCTGGCTGGCTGGCTGGTTGGTTGGTTGGTTGGTTAGACAATTGGTGGCAGAGTGCGTTGCTTAAGTTAAGTTACTGCCGGGCTGGATGCTCGAGTGGGTCATGGGGAATCATTCGTGGATGGAATGGTTTGATGTGCGACCTTTTCGAGGCCGGAGTAAGGGAGTACAGTACTGTACTGTGCAAGGGAAACGCTAGAGTCTCGGAAAACCGCCTTCTAAAATATGCCCATGCCCCATGCAGAATGGAGTGAAATCGTATAGTTACGAGACGAGAGGTGAATTGCCATGCCAAATGAAGCGAGTACAGTACTGTACCGCCCATGAAGTATGAGTTATCATAAATCTCTCGACCAACACGCGTCCCGAAAAGAAACAGAAACAAATTCCAGTCCTCTATACAAAATAAAAGCTCAAGCTCCAATCATGAAAGTGGAAAGAAGAAACATCCTGCTCTTTTCGCCCACTGACTCTCCCCTGCCTTCTTCTTCTTACTCGTGCTTGCTTTCTCCCCTCGTACTCCCCCCTCCAAAGTGGCCTATACCCCCCGAATCTTAAAGCTCCGCACCACTCCCCAACCTCGCCACCGTGTACGAAATGGCCCACGATTATGGGTGAACTATGGCGTCCGCAACAGTATGGACGAGGATCGACCCTAACAGAATCTACATGACAGGCCACCCATTCGCGAACTCATGCCGGGGGTAAAATGAGGGTTTGGCGATTTCAATACTCAGCAGTGAGGTAGTATCACCCTGACGTGACACACCCTAAGTGTGAGGCTTACAGACCTGGGAGCAGGCTCAATGGTGTAGACCAGTAACTCTCTAGGGATCGGAGAGTGCACTCGTTAAGGCTGAAACTCACTGCCTCAGCTCTTACAACACTTCAAGACATGCTGCAGTGTGGCCTTAGAACGAGAGTCCGTAAAGAGTAGCAGAAGCAATGAGCAGTTCCTACATTCCGTCGAAACTACAGCGCACCCATATATACAACCCCCACTCCGTAACAATCACCTAAACCCCTCCGGCACCAAACTCCCCACATTCTCTACTGCCCTCTCAGGCTTTCCCTTAAAATAGACGAAAAGCCCCTGCAAGCTGGCAGCACTAACCCCCCACCTGCCCTCAAACGCTCCTGCAGCCTCCAACCTCTCCACAAACACCTCCCTCAACTTCCCTCTCCTAGCCAGTTCCTCCTCACCAACCACTCCATCTACACTCTCTCCGCCATAGAACCTCTCCCACATAACCTCCACCTCCTCCCTCCCCGCGTATCCAATCTCAGCCTTAACGTCAACCCTCCCGGGCCTAACAAGCGCCTCATCCAGCCTCTCCGGATAGTTCGTCGTCATGACCACGATCCGCTCCTCGCTACTCGCGACACCATCGAGGGCGTTCAAAAGCCCACTGAACGTAACGTTCGCGCCGCGATACCCATCCTCCTCCGTCACGGCCCTCCCGCGGCCAAAGGCGGCGTCGACATCCTCCAACAGGGCAATACTCCGTTCGGGCATATTCGACAGCAAGTGGTTCAATCGATCATCCGTCAACCCACGCTCACTCAGATTCAGCAAGCAAATGCCATAATCCAGTTCGCCCGCTAGCGCCTGCACGAACGAGCTCTTTCCCGTGCCGGGTGGGCCGTAAAGGAGGTATCCCCGTCGGTAGGGTATCCCGCGATCGTAGTACCAGCGGGCAGAGTTCAGGAAGGACTTTACATCGGTGAGTAACTCTTGGCTGAGGCCTGGCTTCAGCACAACGGAGGATAACGGCCGCTTACGCCGGGGTCGGCCGAAGGGCTTCCACTCCGTTGACCAGGAGGTGTATATTATTGTCTTGCCTTCCTCCAGCTTCACGGCCAGGTCCCTGGCTTCCTGGAGCAGGGCCGGGAAGACGCTCCGGGATGCGAAGAGGGTGGTTATGGTGATTAACTCCCAGGGCGTGCCGCGCTGGAGGTCCACCCGCTTTGCGTCGCGCTCGCGATTAACCCTCAGGAAGTTCCCGCGGAAATTCAGCAAGTGCCGACCGGTGCCGGGCAGGAGTGTGAAGTCGGTGGAAATACCGCCCGAGGCGTGCCGGATGTATTTCGTCTCGACAGCGAGGTGTCGCGGGGCTGGGCGAAAGGTCGTCATCCATTCCAGCAACGATTTGGACGTCGACCGGGGCGACGAAGAGGAGGAGGAGTTCTGCGACATCCAGTGCAGAAACCAATCGTATGACTTATCCGTCGAAGGTATTTCCAGCGTCACGAGCATTTGATTTCGGAGGTGTGTGCTCAGGCTCGTTAACGACTTGCGGGCGAGCTGTGCGGCTGCGGTTAGGAGGATTATGCCTACTCCCTTCGATTCCCGTCAGTGACATAGGCTCCCGCGATAGCGGAGGTAAGGTACTCCTGTAAATAGCGGATTCGAACTCAATTGGCCCACGAGACCACCATCCCCACCGGATGCATCAACCGCCGAACCCGTAGAAGAATCCCCCCCTCGATTATCACCAACCCCCTTCCCCGGCGGCTTCGGCAAAAGACTCCCGATATTCATGTTGTAGTGGGAGAAAATGTGAGATGCGAAGTGGGAAAAAAACAAATTATACAATCCTTGTCAGTCGGTTGCTTCGGCTTTTGATTGCTGGTATGCAGCAGCGGAGCCTCACGGTAAATTTAGGGTATGATATCATGAGTATCGGGATTGTTTGTTTATCGTCATTCCCTCTCACTCAGTGCTACCATAAGTATGATACTCGCTCGTCTTTGCCGATAATACCTCCGCCGGCCGATATTTTACTGCAGCCTAGCCAAATATTCGGGATACGGAGGTATTCTTGCCAAAGACGAGTGAGTAAGGTATCATATACTCGAGTATGATGAGGTTAGAAAGCTTAAAAAACCTCGATTTAGCGGTAAGTGTGGGTCGCATTGTGTTTCGAGGTGCCTGTAACTCCCACAATACGAAAACACCAACACCCATCCCCAATGCAAGCCATGGTGGTACTGTACCAGCGCCGCAGCCAACTACCACCACTGTATCATAGGTAAACTTCCAGAAAAGGTTCCCGCCCCCCTCCCGTCAAGGCGGAAACTTCAAGAGTCGAAGAATACCCACTCGAGCAATACGACACCCCAAACAGAAACACCGACGTCAAACACTAACTTAAGAGTAGCTGTTGCACCAACCCGATAATATGCCAAGCGGGCACTATGAACCCAACTACCGCCCCACTCTTTCCCCTCCTTTTCTTCCCGTGTCGTACATATCCAATTCCTCCTCAGACCACCCTCAAACCCCAGGTAATACCACAGTAGAGTGGTGGAAACATCTCCGACCCCCGCCCCCACCGACGCGAGCCCGAAACTTTCTATATTCATCTATCCACAACACTATATTACAATACAAAAAAAAGACCTAGATGTAATTTTGATTGGTTCCCTTCACTCCACTCCGCTCCACTCCGCTCCACTACGGCACAGTATCTCGAGAACTTTCTACACTAACAATGAAAAAAAGTGATGGCAAACAAGGTATATATATAAGGTTTCTCAATCGAAACAGAATAGAAGAAAAAAAGGAAACGCCCAGAAGAAAGCCCCATGTAAAGTAAATATTTATAAAAAGAAAGAAAAGAAAAGGGGGAACAAGAATAGGAATGTATGAACAGGTAAGTAGGTTGACAGACAACTGGATATGAAAAAAAAAAAAAAAAAAAAAAAATGGTTAAAAGTTAGAAGTTACTGATGAATGATGGCGAAAACACCAATAAGAATGATAATGATGCTGCTGGTCCCCCAAGAAAGAAAGGTGGAAAGAGGAAGCGAAACAAAACAAATATAAAAAATGAAAAAATACATTTCATACTTTATCGTGTGATGGTACTTATGGTGATGACCTCCCTAGTTAGTCCCCAACATATGGCCCTGAACTGGGAAACAAAAGGAATAAAGCAAAAAAGGAAATGCATAGCAGACACCAAACTTTTGGTAGCAGTAAAGGAGAACGGAAAACAGGAAGAGATGTGAAAAAAAAAAGACCCTCGCCTTGCCTTCAAACACCCAAAAAACAAAATGAAAAAGGATATAAAAGTGAAAAAAGATGCTAGCTTCAAGATCAAAACATCACCCGAACTATGTCTTTACCAAGATCTTCTTGAATTTTCTGCTAAAGTCGTGATGCCCGTGAAGCTGCAATGGTCCTCCAAAATGATTCCGAAGCGCCTGATCATCCTTAGAAGCTCTGACACCGCCCCTCGCAATCGCTGCCCGCTCTGCTGCAAAGGCGTCCCTGCGGTCTTGCCTCCGTTGATCGATAGTTTCTTGACTGATATGTCCGAAACCATTTCTCCGGCGGTAGCACGCTTCGATAATAGCACCCGCGTCGATGAGGCGTCTTGGAATTGTCTGAACAACTTGGAAGATCTCCATCGGGTCATTTACAGCCCTGATTTGCGGCTCACCGGTCTTGAAGATAGCGAGAGCAATTCGGAAGAGAGTCTTTGATCCCTCGCTATAATTCGTAAAAAATTAGCACGTGCGCTAAAGTGAGCAGCAGATATGAAAACATACTAAAACAAACAATCCCAAACTCGGAGGACACTCTCAATGGGCAGTGATCCGATAAACCCACTCATGAACCACGAAGAAGTGCACAGAGTTACCGGCGGCAGCCTCGCAGAGTCAGGATCAAAATCGCTACCATCGAGATCGCCACCAATCTTGGCCCAGATACCAGGCAAACTCTCCCGTACACTCATCATAAGCACCCACTGATCAACACTAGAACCCTCCAAGTTTACCTCATGTGTTCCAGGAAGATGAGTATGGGTAAGAATGTACAGCATCCAGAAGGCCTTCTCTTCACTCATGAACAGTAACAAGAGACCAGCCAAAAAGTTCAAGCTCTGGCAGTAACCAACTTTGGGAACGTGAAGCGAGAAGGCAACCAAGACTCTTCTCAACTGTTGTACGATCGGCGTCTCCATCTGCTGTTGTTGAATTTTGGAAAGTCTTTGGGCACCCGGGGAAGCATCGGGCTTGAATTTGATGTTATCGGGAAAGGTGCGGTGGAGATCTATCCATGTTTGGTAAGAATCACCACAAGTGACTTAGACGGACAGCAAACCTCTTTCAATCAACTCAGAATCAGGAGATACCAAGCCGTTACCCTTCTTGACCAATTCATCATACAATCCAGGATGCTTGTTAAGCATTTTTTGACCTCCCGCATACCAGAACCAAGCCGCCCCTCTCCATTCTGGAGGAATACCTTTCCTCACATAACGTTTGACCTTGGTCGACTTAGGTGGGAATCGTACAGGACCTCCCTCGCTACTCGGTGACAAGCCAGACTCCCTCAGCAATATCTCCCACTTCCCACGCCGCCTCCGTAGAGTTTCTTCGTAGCGTGTATTCCACTCGTCATATTCTTGAAGAGTCACGTATTGAGTTTGTTTTCGAAACCTACGACAAGTTAGCATTAAGCGTTCCAGCCCAGGAGCAAGGTTGGCTACCCGTAACGATCCCTAGCATCTTTAGGAGGCACCCCATTAGCCATAGAGGGATTCTTTTGTGGTGTATCTGATGGATCCCCGGCGGGGAGAAACGTTGGGGATCTCGGCTCGGGCGCAACTAGTTTGGATTCGAGTTTTTTAAGGGCTTCTCCTGTGGGAGTTAGTTCAACAGACGAATTCGTGTCATGCTCTTCGTGATCACTACGTTGCCCATTCCCTTGAGCACTAGATTCAGGCTCGAAAGTATCCCTATATCTAGGCACTTCGTCTCCTTTCGTGTCGGTCTTGAGGTCCTCTTTCAAACCGGATTCCGCACCAGCAGGTTCCACCGTCTGGGTTTCATGGGTTGCTTCCAGCTGTTCCTTTTGCTCTTCTAGCGCCATCTGCACGACACTCTCTTGCTCCGCCATCCTTGACCTAACCGATGGAGAAACGTCTCCTTCCAAAACAGAATCACTCGCGCACCTTGCTTGTTCCCTGTCGTCAGCAAAACTAGCTTGCCGCGACACACCGCTCAAAGCTGATCCTGCCCTCGCACTACCCTCGTCCGACACGGATCCTTGTCGCGATGTTGCTCCTCCAAGCACAGAGTCACCTTTGTTCCTCCGGCACTCTTCCTCTGAAGTAGGATGTTCGGAGATTTCTTCGTCAGTATCACTGCCGTACATTCCGATGGCTTCGTCAACAGTCATAGCATGGCTATCCTCCGTTAGCTCCGAGGAGCTGGTAAAAGTGCTGGAACGGTTCTCTCCCGCAGCAGATAAGGCCGAGCGAAACGAGGTGCGCACCTCATCAGTGGCGCTTAGAGGCCCAAATGAGCTGTGTGGGGATGTGTTGGCGCTAGTGTTGTTACTATAGGGTGGTTGCGGGGGTGTGTACGGATGAGACCTGGGCGGATTCCTGGGATCGCTTCGCGGCGGAGGATAATTTCTGTTCTCGCTGTTGGCAAAAAGGTCAGGAGCAGAGCTCGACGGACTGTTGGAAGGGCACCCTCTCGGTGTAGGAGGACCATTTCGCAAAGAAAACGCCTGGGTACCGGGGTGAGGAGAGCCAGTCGTGAATCCCCTCTCTCGCGCAATCGAATTGAAAGCCAACGGCATTTTGAGCCCCGGGGGTGCCGCGCACGGCGTAGGCGATTCCGTTCGTTCACCATTTCTTCGACCCCGCTTACTCTGCCCATTCACACCTCGCGTACCCTGTGGATGACCTGGCGGTGGTAACCCCACCTTTATTCCCCGTTCCATGCTCTTCTGTCGAAGCAACCTATCACGGCCGCCGGATGAACTGTCTGGAGAGCCCCAACTCTGTTCCTGTTCCATCATCCTCCTATGAATCTGTTTTGACAGCATTTCTGGCCCAACCCCCATATTATCCTTCCCACGTTCCTCAGAGCCCTGCCGCATCCGCGGGCTTGGTCTACCGGCTGAATTTTGTCTGTACATGGATGGGTTCGATGGCAACCCTGGACCCCGTTGCCCATCTCGTAATTCGGGAACAGAAATCATCTTTCTTACAGGAGCCCGTGGCAGGTGAGAATAAGAGTACTCCTGGGGAGTAATTTCCTTTGGCGAAAGGACGACAGGGGGAAAGTCAAAATGCAATTCTTCGTCAGGCCTGAAAGGGGAATGAGGCTCTTGCTGCTGGAGTAGTCGAACTCCTTCATCCATAGAAGGCCGGGGGGATGGCCGGGGAGAAGGTCTAGGAGAAGGTCTCGGAGAGGGTTGACGGGAGTCTGGGTGAGAGGTTGTCATCGTAGAAGTCCGTCACGAAACAACCAACTTATTGGTAATAACAATGAAAAAGAAAGAAAAGAGGAAGCTCTCTCTAGGGGCCGGACGAAGGGAGGGCGGTATTTTCTTTTGTTTGTCTTTTTCTCGCAACGGGGAGACGGAGATAGAGAGGATAGGGAAAATGCAAAGAGAGAAAACGGATGACGATCAGACAAGCTTCCCTGGTTTTAAGAGAAGGGCAGTAGCTACCGCGGTAGTTGGGGGCCCTTTTGTTTGGTGGTTGCACTGGAGCAAGCAGCAGGTACGGTAGCGTTGAAAACAAACGAGAGGAATGATAAAACGAAGAGACCGAGACAACTCCCTGAAAGGTATGATGGAGAAACGAAAGGGATGGTTTTGGAAAACCCAGGGATAACAGAGAAGAAAATCACAAAAGACGGGGGAGTATTAGACAGCAGCTTGCACCATCATACTCGCTAACTTAGTTGAGATCGATTGATGTCTGTTGGAACTGCAGGGGAGACGAGTGGGATGAGGAATGCTGGCCCCCTCGATATCTCTCTCTCCTCGCCCGCAAGCTTCTTTCCTGCTTCTATGATACTACTTGCTTGCTGCTTGCCACGGGTTCTAGGTCTAGGTCCTAGTCTGGGTCTGTTTGTTGTCGCTGTGGTAGCTGCGGAGTATGATCCAGTGCGGTGTGGTGTGATTTCGTGAATCCTTTTTTCCCCTTTCACACAATCCCTCCCTCACTTGAGAATGACAGACACAGACAGATGAGGCAGGAGAGGGGGAGGAGAGGGAAGAGGAGAATAACAAACAAGATCTGGGACGTGATGAGAAGGGTTGAGGGTAGGAGGGAGGCGCTGTCACTGCTCGTTTCTCCCCTGCTGGGACGGCCGCAGACCGAGATGGGAACCAGTGACACGGCGTGGGCAACTGTGCAGTAGTCTGTGCGGCGAGCCGAGGGTCCCAATTTTTTATTGAAGTTTGATCTTGAAATTTGCAGCGTATGTGAATCAATGTACTGGATTCGAACTACCGGTAACTCTTGGTAAATTTGGGAAGAAATTCGTTCGTGCACCCCCCCATACTCGAGTACACACACACTTGTATCTCCTTCCTTCTCTATTGTCAACCCTTCTCCGCTCAACTGAATTGGGAGGTATGGTGGTCAGAGCGCGAGTGAGCATGGCGAATAGTATTGGTTGACCGCCAGAGTGAAAGTACGACAGTACGGTACTTTTACGGTGGCATCATCTTCTATGATAAGTTCCTTCTTTCCCTCTTTCCTTCCCTTTCTCTCCTTCCCCTCTTTCGTAATATCTTGTATGATATAATAAGCAATTTTGGGAAACAATTGACCCTCAATTTCCACCCGTCTTCCCCTCTTCTCTTCCCAGACATTCGTCCAGATTAAACGCCTAGTCTTTTTGGACTTACATAAAAATTCCCCCCTTCCCCCCGAGTGACATAACTACTCGAGTACAGTACACCCGTCCTCCACCCACAATAACATAGTATCACAACCATTTACCCCCATAACTTTATATCAACCAAGTTAAACCCAGTTCATCCGAGCACTTCCTGCACAAAGGAACAGAGAACGAGGGAAATTCGAAAAGGAAGAAGGAAAAAAGAAAAAGAATTACCAAGGACCCAATCTCCCGGGACTAGGTAGGCTATGGTAAGAAAACGGAACCCCCCTTATCACACAACCATGCTTCCCTCAACCCACCCATCTGACCCCGGTCCATCGAAAACGCCGGGTTCTCCTGCCCCACCAGAAAATCACACAAAAGCGTTCCCGCTGTGCTTTAGCTAACTGCCGAGCGAGAAAAAGGGAGATCGTCAATTGATTTAACCTCACATATTATTACTCAATAGTACTCGTAGCATTTTTCAGCCCCCGCCAGCCAAGGAAAATGTGAGAATAAGGAAAACAAAGGGGGTGGGAAGCGATCGATACCTTTCAAAGTATACACAACTCCAACCATCCGAAGATGGAATCGAATTGTACTCGTACTCGAGTACAGCACCTGTGCCCCATGAGAGTGGATCTTCAGACCGTTTGGCTCTTCGAGGTCCTTGGCGTAATGCCTTGCGAAACAAAAGAAAAAGTAACCATGATGGACGAAGGATGGAAGCTTGGAAAGGAAGGAAAAAGTAAATGGAACGCTCCCACTAAAGTAAAACGTCTCGGGGGGGATCACCACCACCACCATTCATGGCACATTGCACAATAAAAAGCTTCTACCTATCAATTGCCCTCAACCTCTTTTGTAAGAGCACCGAAGAGCATCGATATACGGCGCATGATTCGTTCCCGCAACTACGACGAACCGCAATCACCAAATTTTTTCCCTTACCCGCCTTGCAATTTTGGCATGCTTTCCCACTCCCCCATACGAAGTCGATACCAGGCTATGTTGGACTGTCAAAGTAATGCTACACGAGCTCAGGAACGACCAGTAATTCCTTCTATCCACCCCATACGTCCGCAACCGGATCATGCCCCGATTCCCACAGTCAGCCGATTCGTGATCTCTCCATCTCCCTCCACTGGCATCGCCAATTGGAGATTGAGGGAAAACGAGCACCTAGAGGCAGCCAAAGCGGTGAGCACACAAGTGCGACATTTCCCGCACGCCATCAATTTCGGGGGCAAGTCAATTTGCCGGGCGCGGTGTGGTTTTTTTCTTTTCTTTTCGTTGTTGGGGTTGGTGGGTTACCGCAAACAGTTAAGTTAGAGAAGTAGTTTCCGCCTTTTCCTTTCGCAACGGCGTTGCGTACTGGAGGACGGTACAAGTACCAGGTACCGTAAATTTATTATAGCAGGAAAAAAATGGATTGAGAGAAAGGAAAAAGGAAAGAGGGAAACAAAAAAACAAAAAGAAATATCATACCACTGCATCACTCAGGAGGATGATAGGAGGGGGAAGAGTAGAAAGACCCAAAAATTGACGGAGCGCAGCAGACCATGGGGGCATGGGGGCATGGGGGCATGGGCAAAGTACTCGAGTACCGTACCGTAGAAGGTGACCAAAGTGGTAATAAAAAGTAATGACTGCTTGGGGAGTCTAGTGGCGGCTGAGGTAAGAACTCAGGTAAGGACTAACTACATTACAACTAAATTTATTCTCCTTTTCTTCGAGCAGAAGAAACCCCACAAACGGGAATATGATGACTCCGACAGTGCTACAGAGTATCGGACTAGGTATTTGGCTACTGTGCAGCACTGGTAACTTACTCGAGTACCAGTACTGGTACTGTACCTGCCGGCGGTATTTTCCTGCAGCCTTCGCTTCCTTTTCCAGATCCTGCCTCCCATTGCTCTTCAATAATAGTATTATTATAGCTCACGAGACCCCCCCCACAGCAACTCAACAATTAACCAACTGGGTAGCCCATCGCGGAGCCTTTCTAATACGATACCTGCGATACAGTATCATACAATCCCCCTACCGGTATTTCCTTTCCAATCGCAGCGATCTGGACAGACAACTGGTCAATCGGTCAATTTGACCCCAAACCCCAAAGGACAATCGAAATAAGTCCTTCCCCTTCTCCACCCCACTCCTCCAAGCACGCTTGAGCACAATATGATAACACCAGATACGTGCAGCATCGCTGCCGCTATCGCCTACAACACTACCAATCCCTAAGCCCACAAGCACGAGTTCTCGTACAGTGCGCTTTCTACCCCAACCGCGAATGCGTGAGAATCCGAAAACCCCGGGAATGGACCACGTGCGGCATTATACCGTTTCGTATCATGTAAACCACCTAAGCGAACCCCAACGTACCCCATCGCAACGCAACCCGGTTCAATACCCATATCCAACTCTTCGCAAATGCAGGAACGAATAACAAGCACTTTAACAGGTGCCGCAGTATACCCTCTTGCGAACACATACATATGCGCGTAAACGCGTAACAAGCCCGTGTGGTGCGGAATCCCCGCCGGATTAAGCTTTGTCTTTGGTCGAAGAGGGGGGGGGAAGGGAGAAAGGGATGCATGTGGAGAGAGGAGGGGTAAAGAGTTCTCCAATTGCCCTTTCTCTGCGTTTGAGTAATTCTTAAACATCGTTATTACTTCCGATCTGATCATTTGACTGGTTGACTTGTTGAATTGCCTGCCATAAAAGAAATGCAAACCGGATGGACGGACGGATAGAAGCCGAGATGTGGTATGCACTCGAGCATGATACAAGTACGTGCCTCATCTCCATATCCCTCTAATAATATCTTGTCTAACTAGGCTTTTCTCTACCCCTGCCCTGCCCTTCACAGCCGTAGCCCATCCGTGCATCCACAACCCTGCAAGCTCAGTCTGACCAAACCAAACCAAACCCAGAGCGGTCAAAAGAGAGAGAGAGGTTTGTATATAATGGCGACCCTTCCTTCATTCCTTCATTCTTCCGCTAGTTATGATGAGACACTGACACAAACACTTTTCGGAAAAAAGTTACCCGCTCCTTCCTCCTTCCTTCCTTCCTTCCTCCCCATCCCGGAGCGAGCAGGCGGATGGAAATACCATACTCGGCCAAGCCACGCTTAAAAGGGGGAACCCAGCATGCACGGTAATGGAAAGTAAAGAGTAAAGAACCTCAAAGGAAGGAAGGAGGAAAGAAAAAAAGGGCCGTGAGTGCTGTATGAGTACAAGTGCTTAGTCAAGGGTGTTGATAGGGCAATTCGAGCTCGAGCAGGTGTCCGTGTCGGGATATCATAGGTTAAATTTGGGCATGCAGCAAAGAAAGCGGAGGGAAGGAAGGAACAAAATTTTTTCCAATTCCCCGGTTTTGCTTTTTTTGGCTTTACCCTCCTCCCCTGACTTGAGCCTTAGGATATCGGTATCCTACGAGTACGGTACGGTAAGCTCCCGGTCCGTCCTAAGTACTCGTACTTGTACTTGTACTAGTACTAGTACAATAAGCAGCGGCTATCGTGTGATACCTCACAAGTACTCGTACCACATCCCACTGTCATCAAAAAAAAAAAAAAACCTTTTCCTTCCATTACGGGAAAGAGCACAGTGTAGCAAGCGGCACGTACTCGGGGCTGAACCACCGGTGGCCCATAGCCAGCCGGCCCGCCCAACCCCTTACTTCCTACCGTACCGGTGCGGTACGGTACCGGGCCGCGTCCAACAAAGCGGGATCGCTATCGTTATTAGCGATATCGGCAACTCTATCATACGCCGTAGTGGTGCGCTACTGTTGATAACTTGGTAGTCTGCTTAGTTCACTATTGTCTACGGCAACTTAGCTTACTGGTGCTCCGGCCCATTAGGAGACCCCAATAGCTTCTGTCGTTCCTGTTACCACAGGCTTGTCCATGCTAGCTGCCCGCAAAAGCCAAGTTAGTTATGATACCAGTAGTGTGTATGTGGGTGATAATACGATATGGGGATTAGTAATGAGGCCAACATAAACACCCGTGGCCGAGGATATACGTACTTGTACAGGTACAGTATCTCCACACCCCGCGTCCTCCACATACCGGTATATCTTCGGCCCGTACCCCCCTATCCGTCTCATCACTAACCTCCCTTAATTATTCTACAATACTCTACGAGTACGAGTACTGTGCAGTCATAAAAGTCGGAAACAAAGAACAAAAAACAAAGATCCGTCCTTCCTTCCTCCTTCCCTCCCTTTTTGTTTCTCTCGCCCCAGGAATCGTAATACCGGTATCATAATTCCTACCAATTTTTTTTTTAAAAAAAATCACAATGGGAAGTTATCATATCGTATAATATCGTACAGAATAAACAAGCACAACTGCTCCGAGAATCATAATAATAATATCATACCGGTAGCGCATGAGAAAATCCTACCGTATAATAGCCCGATCGCATCGAAGCTCTCTTGCTTCCCTCCGACGATGACCGAGAGAATTCATAACGAAACAAGCACCCATCACCGCAATTTTAATCTCGTTTTCACAGTCATATTTGTCGAACGCGTTTCCTGTCATCCCCGGGTCAGATGGATTTACAAGGATTCAATTGGCTTCGTGTAATATCACACCGTGTAATATCACAAGCATCCGACGTCGACCTCAGCTCTCATGTTTCTCATTCGGGGGGAGGGTCCGTCATACTATACTCATGCACAGGCACCCTCTCTCCGCACAGCAGGTTACGTACGAACGTGATTGCACCGTAAATAGTCATGGCCAAACGTTCCACCAACGCATCTGTGAACTAATGGAGCACTCGAGTATAGTTGCGTGATAGAGTCTGTACCGGTAGTATTGCTTGCGATTCGGTTTCCAATTTTGGTACATACATGCCAAGTGGGTAATTCAGGGGTATTTATTGATTGGCAATAGGTACGATACGCGGTACGATAAGCCGTCATAAGATGCGAGGACCATGCCTTGCCCACACGAGATGCTGAGTTTCTGAGTTTCCTGCCTTCTCCTCTTCTATTGCGGAGACACATGTTGCTATTGTATGCGAGCAGATAATCGAGTAAACACGATAATAAAGCAAAAAGGGAGAAGACCAGCACAACTAAAGAGTTGAAGAGGGGAGGAAGAAGACAGCCAAAACGCCCTATGCCTGTTCAACCCCCTGACATCCTCAACACTTCCATAGTTGTTCCTGAGTTCTGAACGCTGGTTTCCATGATTGACATGTAAGAAGAGGGAAAGCAGAAAGGGAGAAAGAAAAAGAAAAAGAAAAAGGAATAGTTTATTGGTTTATCCCATTTTGGCATGCACAATCATCTACTTTGCGTATTGCTTGACCCAAGCCTTGGCCGTCTTCTCGAACGCAGCCTTGTCGTTCTTGTATTGCTCGGCGATAGAGGTTTCAACGGCATCATCCCTGCATTATCCGTTTGTTCGGGTCAACAATATATTCTCAAACTTTAGATGCGCGGGGAAGATGGGTATGGTATTTTGACTCACGGATTCGGTTCCATGAGCAGCCCGCGAGCCATCTCTAGGACTGCCAAGATCTTGCAGCTAGGCTTCCACTGATCGCTCCTCAATATACCAAGGCACATGCTCCCTTTGTCATCGTTGGTAACGTTCGGGTGATAGATCTTTGTCTGGAAGGACAAAACCGGAGGTTTGAATGGGTAGTTTGTCGGAAGTGTGAGGAGAAGCTTGAAAGTCCCACCCTGAGAGAAAAAACTTGGGGTTAGCTTTGTTCCATTACAACGTGATAGCAATTGAACTTGTGTGACTTTGAGAACTAACAGCATAAATGGACTCTTTAGGACCTGTAATCTCAATATTCCACTTGAACATATCCTCATCAATAGGCTGGATTGTGATACCCTGAGGAGGGTTCGCCTCGATCTCGGTATACTCCTGCGACACGAACATCCATTAGCTTTATTCCTTGAAGATGGACAAACGGTGATCGTTACTCGAGTGATCCGCTTTGCAGCTTGAGCCATGGTTCTGGTTAGGGTGGGCTTTGCTGGGAGAGGTTCTAGATAAAATTAACAAAGGTGTGCGAGCCGGTTTCCCCAGGAAAAAAGTACTTTCGGTTTTCGTTGGGAAGGTTTGTTGCACGGGAGGGCGTGTTCACAGTTCAGCTGAGGGTCTCAGGGTCATTAGGAGGGGAAGGGGGTCGGCATCGCGGGGCTGAGGTTCCTTGGCATGCATTTACTATGGTTGTCTGCATTTTTGTTGTGGCTCAACGACAACCACGTAAAGCCTGTTGAACACAGCATTTGACGGTTACATGCTTACTGTGTTGCTCGTCGGGCTAGGTAGCCCTTTGACAAAGTTTGATCTCCTCAAACAAGCGGACTTGGGGTGGTAGTACGGCACCGGTAGATTAACGGGAGCTTGAGGCTTCTTGACAGCGGTTAAAACGATATTTCCCTCGTTCAGTACCGGGTTTTCCAGGAGATTTTGTCTCAAACGGGGATCAGAACCCTGCACGGAGATACTCCATTTGGCGGGTTCATACGGTGCTACCGGCCATAGGTAACTATTAGAATGTTGAGCTGAATACTTGTATCATCTCTGATTGGGGGGAGGCAAAATCCTTCAGAGCAAAATGTTTCCGAGATATTCAGAAACAGGAATCACTACAATTAGTTTATTCCGAGGCGGCAAACAATATCCGCCCGGATGGCCAAGTTGGTAAGGCGTCGCACTCGTAATGCGAAGATCAGGCGTTCGACTCGCCTTTCGGGCATGCCCCCTTTTAGGCCTTTTTTTACAACCTTGATAGAGGTATTCCTTAAAGGTTTACTCAAAGTAAGGTGTGTTGCTAATGATTGCCCGACTACAATGGTGATGCTCGGATTGCCTGGGTGTTTCTTTTCGGGGGGCTGCTATGTTGTACTCCAGCACTAGACCCACTTCATCACGAATACACTTAAACCACCCTCCGTGCTTGAAACTACCGTCTTTGGATTCAATCATTCTGGTTTTTTCAAAGACGAGAAGTCTTGTAAGCACTAGGGGAGTACACTGAATGGCTTCCTTAGAAATAGTACCGCAACATCCGCTCCGCTTGAGCAGATGCGATCTCTACCTCCCCCATCTTCCATTAACCATCCCCCATGCCCAACTACAACGCCAACTTTGACGGAGCAAAACTTAAAGAACACGATAAGAAATGCCTCCCCGACACCCATCCGCAACCCCCTTCAATGCCTCACAAATAATGAAGAAGAAGGGAAGGAACAAAGTCTCCTTTCGCGCAGCGACCACTTCAGTGAATGGCCTGACCATCCATTGTGCGCTCTGTGAGTCTCCTGCTGTACTAACGCCGTATCGAGCAATGTATCGTATGATATGATGGTGGGGGGTGTCCATGCGATTACTAGCGGTCATGACATGGGGTTGGCCCCCTGCTCAATGCTACTTGCGGCATGGTATCTTGTGACATTGGTAAGGTGTGTGTATGCGTACTGTATTGGCAGGAGGGGAGGGGGGTAGATCTGCTAGGGTGGTATGATATCTGGGTTTGTTGGGGTTCGTGTAGTGTCACTTGAGAATTAGTTTGGCTAGCTTGTTGGAGATATCCGCACTGGGTCGCACGGGTACGGGTACTCGTCAGTGGAATGCGTTAGTATTGGAAAACTTTCCCCCATATAAATTTCCTCCTTTCCTGCCCCCCCCCCTCCTCTCCCGAACCATCGTCACACCAATCAAGTGAATATTTCTACCCTCGATCCAGTCGCTTTACTCCCTTCCCCTTGAGCCTCAGCCATTCATAGTGTAAAACATCCGATCCGATCATTACCTCCGTTTCAACACGACCGTTATGATACCTCTATTCCCAATATGGCTGGGTGGCTTGGCTGGAACTTGTGGGGCAGAGGTGGTGGGGTAACGTGGGCACGAGTAAACTTCTTGAGGATCATCAAGTGTGCTACTTTCACTCTTTGTAATTCTTGTCGGGGAAGGATACGAAGTTTCGGTAAGAGCTCTTGGGATTGGTTATCATGTTACTATCAGAACCCCCCCCTCCCCCCCATCAACCTATGGTAGGTTTATTTGACTGCGGAATTGGAAGTACCAGTTAAGGTCCAACACATCCAGAGTGCTTAGTCTATTCTGTGTCAGGAAGGCACTAATCCTTCTCAAAAGCTTTTGTTTCTGAGTCGGGATATGAGACATTCACCGGGGATAGTGGATCGCAGGAGCTTTTATGCTAGGTCCCTTGTGCGAGCACGATGGATACCCGTGCTCGATCAATCTTCATTGGCCACAGTGCAAACAGCTCCTCCACCATTGCATGTTTAAACGGGGCCGATGGTGTTCCCCAGACACCACGTTTATTCCAGCTCCTCTCCAACCCCGGCATCTAGATTCTAAGTAATGTCAGCGGTATCTCGAATCCTAGGTTCCAAATTCCAACCACAACTTATTGGGCCGTTGTGTTACGACATGAAGGAGTGATGAAACTGTTACTGAGGCGGGAAGTGGTCAACTCCGATAGGTTTGACAACGAGTGCGGAACGCGGCTATGGTCTGCTGCTGTGGAGGGACCCAAAGGAGTGGCAAAACTGCTGCTGGAACTGGAGGATGTCGGCCCCGATAGGCCTGACCCCGAAGGCGTAACACCATTCTCGTATGCTGGGTTAAACTACTACTGTGGGAGAAGCTATCAACCCCGACAGGTTGGACAACAAGTGCCGAACACCGATCTGGCATACCTCTATGTCACGGTGTGAAGGAGTGCTGTAGTGAACCTGCTACAAGCACCGAAACCTCCAGGCACCGGTGCTGTTTGGGCCCGGCGATGGTGCTCCCATTCTTTCCCACATCTTAGAACACGGATATGTACCATATCCATGACAGCGCCATTGCGGTGCTCACAACTTTTGCCGCTACTCCCCACCCACAAACCTTCTGGGCATTGCCAAACCCTCCGAAGACGTATGTACCGCCCACCTTCGCAGAGGTCCTCCCCCTTCCGGGCTGGTCCTAAAACCCCAAGTTGAAAATTCTCTTTGGCTAGGAGTGTGGTAAGGAGATCCCTTGGGAATGTATATATGCCTTTTGTAAACTTGCTGGATATTTGCTCATGTAATTTCCTGAAGATTTATCAGTTTTTGTTTATAGCTATTGGTGTAAAGGATAAGGGGTATCTATTAATATTTTGTCCGTGAACTTGCGCATTTTGTTGTATTTAGCTAACTTACCGTGTTTCGTTGTGCTAGTTTCTGGTCGTGATATAATTCATCTTTTTTATGTAATTTATTTTTTAGATAAGAAATTTCTATTCTAGCTGTCGGGGAGGAATAGGATCATGATTCGGGGTTGGACAGCAAATGTTTGGTGAGGGGACATATGGGTTGATATTGGGAGAAGAATACTGGCGTCACTGTACAGTACAGTACCACCTTCTACAATGACTTTATACAGGTATGAAATCACACTTGTAGTCCCCCTCCGTCGCACCCAAGGGAAGAACCAACATCCCTTTCATGTCGGAGATCAAATCGGGGTTATTTGACGAGAGGTTTACAAGACCAAGGAGATATAAGCACCGTGTTTTGTTTCTTCAAGTTAAATACTGTATCTAATTGAGAAGGGCACGGGACTGGGGTGATGACTGGGGAATTTCCTTTATAAGTATAAGATATGATATGATTTAAGCGTGCGGCTTAGCATGCTATTGTATCGGGCTTTATATGAGTTTTGGGGTCGTTGTGGGTTGTTGGGTAGACTATTGAATTTCTATCCAATCCATTCACCCGGATTGCCACGGGTGGGTAAGAGTACCGGTAGGAATGGGGTTTTTTGCTTGTCGCTCTGGTAGAACCTGGAGGTTCTAGAAACTGAAAGTAGGTGTTCAAAAACTGTTATAAGCGCTTACTGCGGGTGGACTGGCTGTACGATGACGTTTCAATCTACGATTACACTATCATACTCTAATTTCACGAATGATATGTTGTGAAGAACCTGGGAACCTTATCGTACAATTCTGGAAAAAAAAAAAAAGAAAGAAGAAAAAAAAACTTCGGCAAACTCTTACTAAATTAATTTATAGGAAACGGATTTTTTTTCGCAATTGAGAGGTATCATACCGAGGACAATGCTATCGTACCTGTCTATCCGTGTCTGTACTGTACTCGGGTAGAGAGGCAAAGCTAAGAGTTTCTTGTATAGTACTTGTAGCGGTGGTCTGCATTGTACTTTATCTGCCCTCGCAAAACCTGGGTATCGGGAGCTCGCTACTGATGCTGTGGTACTGCGAATAAATAATATGGCACTCTTACTTGCAAACGCTTGTGCTTGTAATATGCGGTATAGTACATTGCCCCCTTGGATGGCTTTCTAAATCTGATATACGGTCAGGGGCGCAGCTGAGATGGGCTCTATTTCCTGAATACTAAACTATACATATCTTCTATCGCCGGGCGGCGAGGGTCGGTAGAGATCACGAGGTAGCATATTTGTATCGGGGAAACTCTAGCAATAATGGTGAACCTCCAATATGATTTTGGTCTTCCGTCTGAGAATGCTGGTGTTCCGGAGTCTCATTCTATGTAACGGTCTGGGTCAAATAGAACGGAGCAAGGCGGAATACTGAAAGCTCTACTATCCAAGTATCGGTACCAGATGCGATCCCGCATAGTCCAACTTTCCCCGCAAGAAAAATCATTCATCGAACCCTTCGCACACCAGACACCGGCACAGAAACCCATACTCCCCCATTAACGCCAACCTTCTATTCCTCGTGCCCATCCTCCAATCCGGTCTGTAGCAATGGGTAATTTCCTCCCCTTCCTATGATAGTATTCCCCCATCAGCATCCCACTCCACCATTTCAAACCCAGAAAGAAAGAAAGAAGAGGAACAAAGAAACAAACCTCAACCCTCCTGCCACTCCAAAACTCAATCCTCCCTTCACCCCCCTCCCACCTCCAATAGGCGTTCTCACCCCCATCGCAAGAGTGATTGATCCTGCTGGCAAGGGCGAAAACCGCATTCTCCCGCCCGTCAGGGGTCAGCATAAAGTTGTTACATTTCCAAACGCCCTCGACTCCGGTTTCCGCGCCGCCGGCAAGGGAGAGGAATACTGTGCGCGAAGGGAGGGAGAGCGCGGCGAAGGCTACGCTCACTCGCTCGGCTCTATCGATTGAGGAGGAGAAGGAGTGGGCGATCCTTAATAGTGGTTGCTCGGAAAATAGTAGGGTGTTGGCCGGGATTATGCTCGTGGCGATTGCGCCCAGACCCTTATTTGCCAGATAGGCGATTTTGAAGTACGGGCTTGGAGAGACTGGCGGGGTGGAGGTCATCGCCATGGAGAGGGGGGGATGTGGAGACACGTTCTGCTTTTCTGGTCGACCAGCGAGGGGAAGATGGGATGATTGAATTTATGCTTGACGGGACGCTATCAGTTACATGCAGGGTTCAGGCACACGTAGACTACTCAGGTATGATACCAACCTGGACACGGACTAGTGGACATATGTCCGAAGTCATGAGTATCACTCGAAATCCTGGCTTAACATGGTACTTTACCAATTTTGCAAGGGGACACATCCCAAAACTCACAAAAAACTACTATACCACAACGAACCCCAAAGAGACCTGGAAAATACCAAAGTCTTTAAAACACATAGCGGCCTCCCCGGGCTTGTGATCCCCGACATCCAGGAGGTAAGAGGCATAAGGTAGTCGAGACCGACTTCAAGAGTCTTGGCCGGTATTGTAGCGAAGAAGGCGAGAGCAAATCACAACACTATCCCGCCATGCAGAAAGAAAAATACAAAAAAATACAATCCGGGAGCAAGTCACTTAGGATATGATAATCCACCTTTTCGGTCCCAATTCCCAATTCCCATCAATAAACCCCTCGAATTTTTTTTCTTTCTTTTTCTTTCTTTTTCCCCCTCGAAAAAGCCACCCGCCCCCAATCTTGTCCTTTACCCCGACCAAAACACTGCATATCTGGTTTTTCCCCACTCGAACATCAATGGTTAACCATCATAATATCATACTATCCCGGGACAATGTGATGTGTAGTCAAAATTTCCCTACTACGGAAAAGGGGGAGGGTAAAACACAGCCAAAGGGAGTACTGTACCCGCACTCTCTCAGAGATGTAATACAAGTAACAGCAAAAATAATGATGAAGCGCCCAACCTTACCAGAAGAGGCAATTCCAACGACATAGCACCTGGTTCCAATTATTTGAGATTCTGCAGGACGTCACCTTACCGGCATCTTGAGGTGAGGTTAGATCTTCTGTTGTTACCGGTATCGTTTTTCTTGGGACGGTGCGGGAGTATGGGTTGCACAGAGCAAGGGTTTGGGAAGTCGGGTGCTGCGGGAGAGACCACACTCTGCGAGTGCTCGGGCGCTGTACATTTACTGTACTTGTAACTGTAAAGCACCATGTCGCAGTCCTTCGGCAAAAATATCTAGGGCCGAGAATATGGTTCATACAATTTCTGGGGAATCCCTGGTTCGCATGGCTGATTGAACTTTTGCAATTCTGCTTGTCACATTCGGTCGGGTGCGACACCCCTACCTACCCCTAACATGTCACAATGAAGCGAGTAAGACCTTTTCAGCACAAGGATATACTTGTATAATGGTTTCTATCACCCGCCCACACTGATCACCAAAACATTATACAAGAGAGGAGAGAATACAAGTCCAAAAATCAATGCCACAATCCAGTTCTGTACCACTACTGCTTCAATCGAATGATGTTCAACCCATCAAAAGCCGGCAACATAACCTGCTCCAACTGCTCGTGATCCCTCACAAACTTGTTGAACTCATCAATATACTTATAGCTAGCGACGCTCGTGCTGTCCAACTCAAACGAATTAGGGTTCTTCTCCGTATCATCCGCGACGAGCCCTTGCCTGAGGGCGTTATCAGCGATCACGACGCCGCGGGGAGAAAGGAGGTTTCGGGAGAGGATTGTTTCAACCGCGGGAAGGTAACCGTTTTTGTTGGCGTCGAGGAAGATTATGTCGAATTGGTCCGCGGGGAGAGATTTCACGCTCTCGACGCCGTCGCCCTCGAGGAAAGTAACGAATGTGTCGGGAAACCCGGCTTCGAGTAGGGCCGCCTTAGCAAATTCGGTGTGGGGGCCGGGGGTGTCACAGCACACGAGCTTGTATTCATCAGCTTCAATCGCTTGCAGAAGGAGTGGAGAACAGAAGGGGAGGTGAAGAAGAAATTACCTTGGCACCCTCCTGCCCTTTGATAGCTTCCGCCCAAGCCAATGCCGAATACCCGGTAAAAGTCCCAACCTCGAGCACCTTCTTGGCCCCAATCAACTTTGCGAAAAAAAGCATAAATTGAGCCTTCCCCACGGCTCCATATTAGCGTTTGCCTCCGGTACTGCCCTATGGGAAAGGAGTATATCATACCTGAAGTGTATTAACCATCATGTAAGGATCCATTCCAACTGAACGTGCAAAATCAATAGACTTTGTACGGTGCTGGTCCACGACGCCTGGCAAGGGCGTGGAATGAGCAATACAGTATTCGTGAACGGCCCTGGTGACGTGCTCATTTGGGTAGAGTTCTGTTGCTGTGTACATTTTTGCTTGGGATCCGGGGGGCTTCCAAAAAGGTATGTAGAGGTTTGTGTTCTTTCCTTTGTGAAGGTTGGAACCGATTGGCAGAGCTGGGAGGGAAATGGAAGGGAAGGAGGGGGAGGGGTATTTATGAAGTACACGTAGTAGGTTGACATCTGTGAGCTGTGAGCACGACTGTTATTTTACAGCCCTAAATTCTTTCCTGCCTTCTCAACCTGGGCGATGTGCGATAACAGCTGGGATCACAAGCCTCGCCCTACTACGAGTATTCTACAAGTACAGTGCTGCAAAATCGCACCGCTACCCTATGCTCTCCTGATCCTGGACAGCTTGGAGAGAATATGAGGTGATAGAACATCTAATGGAAACTCCCTCCCCCCTCTCCGTCATCATCATCAACTCCCGAAAGCCTCAGTCATGTGGACGGTCGCAAACCTAACTTTACCACAAAGGGTGTATGAGCGCCTTGCGTCTGGAGCCTCGCCCCTCCTTCTTATGCTATGAATTAGAGAATCAAACAAGTCAATAAAAAAAGGAAGCCCAATCAAAATCTTTCTCTTTTCTCTTCACTTCTTTTCTGTTCTACTCCTTTCCCCCCATTCACCACCACGCGCAGTATGTCGGGGACTCGGGCACGGGGCTGCGCACCGCAGGCTCTTGCGGGCATGTTTGAATTTGGCACGATTCAATGCGATTCAGCATGGAACCGTTGTCAAGCACAGATGCGAGGGTTCTTTTGCTTGTTTGAGATGCAAGTTTACAGTAAGTTGTAACGGGTGGTTGATTTTTATCTTGTTTTTATCCTACCCCGTCTCGTTGGGAAAAAATGTCTAGAACCAGAATCCTCTGAATCTAATTCATACTGTACGAGTACCGGTACTGTGCACTCCCGTTGGAAAAGTCCTCGAAAACCACACATGTAACGGTGGCTTGGCAGCAACGGGTGTGATGTATTGTATTGCCACCACAGTTACCGTAGATGTACCCTGGGAAATCGGTTGCAACATCGATAAACACAGGTAAACGATGGCACCCCCGCACTTCAAAATCCACGATTTCCACAATGCTAGATATGAGAACTTTTGAATTTTGTGAACAGTACGATCTTAATAGCAATGTAGACTATACAGACATAATATTAAAGGGATATTATGAGCATATTTCTACTTGTGCGTCTCAGCTAAGAATTGATTTCCCCACTTGTAGTAGCCTGTGAGGGCTGGTATTTTTCCACCAAAGAACTATAGTGTATCAGTATTGTGCAACTAGTACGTGACTAGGAAATCTGTAATACTTCGTAGGCAGGTGACAGGAAAGCTTACTATTAGTGCGTGCATTCTGTAATGCCCAGTGGGAAGAGTCTTTCTATATCAACCAAACCTGCTATTATTGCCCTTCATGAATGTGCTGGAATGACGTTTGCCCTACAGGTCAATAAAGAAACAGCAAGGCAAAACTTTGAGTGAATTGAGGTTAGTAAAGGAAGAAAGTGAAAGTCAGCGCCCAGAAAATTAACTAGATTAAATTATTAAATAAAGAGGAACGATCACTACGTGCTTGCAGGATTGGTGACTTATTAGCAATAGTGGATATTGGAGATAAGACTTGTGTGGATCCAGCTGTTCCACAAAAGTATCCCAAAGGCTCTAAAGAATTGAATCGGATATAAGAACTTGTTTTGCAAGATGTTGAGTTCTACCTTTTGACTTTCACAGAAATCACACTAAAGGTATGAGTAGATATCAGCAGAGTAATAGCATATTACTTGATATATAAGTATCAAAATTTAGTCCATTATAAGTACTGCTCCAAGCCAGCTCTCTTGTCTGAGGGCAAATTAGATAGATTGCAGTTAGTAGAATGAGAGTTAGTAAAGCTGATTGAATTTTTTAATTATAGTGAGGAGATGATTTTTGAAAAAGGTGCACCAAGAAGGCTTTGAAATATCACAAGAGAGAAAGGCAAAAATCACTAAGCCTCCACAATACAAGATAAGAAGATGTCAGGATTGAGTATCTTGAATTCTGGTGCAATTACACTTGAGTTTAACTGTCAATTATGGGTATAGGTAAAGGAAACAGTGGAAGAACAACAAGCAAAAGGTGAGCAAATATACAGCGAGAATCAAGAGGGAGCAGATCAAGGAGAGAAGTGGTACGCAAATGCTACAATTTCAGGCACCAAAGAATCCGAATACTTACAGGCACTTAATAAGAACGTAACTAAGTATAATGTCAATTGAGGACTAAATGACCCCAGTTGCATGCCTCAATATCTATACTGGGAGTTCAATGAAGAATTATGAGATTATAGTATTGGTAGAGGTTTGGACTAATTTATATATTATAATAAATCTTTTTTTTATCAGCATTTAATTCCTAGTTTAAGGTACAAGAACATCATATGCAGTACTGGTTATGGTGTTAAGAAAACCCCTCCACCTCAGACCAAGATAAAACCTGTACCTCTAAGACTCTCTGGTATGGGCCCAACCTCACACACTTTAAAGAGGATCAACTGAGGTGTCCAGCTTGCAGGACTTACTACTTGAATGGGAAGGGGTCTCATCTAAAAGCCAACCAAATGCCCAAGAAGATTCCTCATCCAAAAGACCCACCCTCCTACTAACTACATATAGCCAACAGGAAGAAAACCAAACAAGCTAGGCAGGAAAGTATAAAGAAAAACTCTACTCATAAACTATCAGGCCCAAAAGAGCCACAAAGGAAAATATCAACTATACGCTAATTGTCCAGATTACCATTTTTAAAGAAATACCTAGGAACAAGGCAGTGGGCAAAGAGCCCTAAGGTCAACCAGCTGAGCCACAGATGTAATGCAATACTACAACCTGCCAATTGAGAACAGGATCCTTAGTGCTATACCAAAGAAGTAGATGTTTGGTAGAGGGGATACTACCTAGCAGTAGGGTGCCAGCTAAAGATCAATCATATGCAGGCAGAGAGCAGGCCAAAATCCCAGAACACCACGCTATAGAGGGAGGAGGTAGTAGGATATTAGCTACAGAGAAGAGGAAGTAGAGTGTGAGTCAACACAACTGAAGTGGGATGTGGAGGGAGGACTAAAGGCCACAGAGCAAACCCGACCTTAAAAACTGAACAAATACTGGTTTACCACATCTCTCATGTAGTACTTGGTTCTGGGAGAGATAGTGTCACTTAGTGGAGGGGATCCCACTGGCGGTAGGGATTTGGAAGTGTGAGGGGAGGAAGGTAACTACAACTTGAACTGAGTATCAAGGAGGATAGGGTCGAATCTCACCATGAGACAGACTACGAAGTTACTAGCTATGGTGTTCTCTAATGGGGATGGTGCAAGTAGAGAGAGTGATATCTACCACCTCCAGTGCTGACTGAAAACGAAAAGATGAAGCTGACCATGCTAAAGCTAAGCGAGCCCTCCAAGCAAGACAGGACTACTAGGTGAGTTTCAGATAACTCCCCCATTAAACAGACAGAGAGCAGGTGAGGCTGAAGTGGGAGAGGCTGTTGAAGTAAAACTGTACCCATAGGCAGTAACCATTGAGAAGGCAGAGGGGAGAGTGGGTGATCCACAATAGCTGACATGGTGTTGCCAAACTATGTGAGAGGAAAACAGGAGTGATGGAGTATGTATTGTAATAAAATTCTATATTACTATATTTATCCATTCATTTAATCCATCCAAGTACAAACTGGATGACAATACTGACTAGCGGAGGATAATACTAGTAATCACATTACTACAGCAAAGTTGAATAAGAAGGAGGCTGAAGTGAGTAGTATATGATGGATCTCAAAATGGCCTGTAAACTCAACTGACTCAAACAAGATTGAGCTATTCTGGAACTGTCTCGAGAATATAACATCAGCAAAAATAAATACCTGTATCCTATGCATCTCGTGTATCAGATGCTCCAGACACCCTTAATGTAAACTCCTAATCCAGATAAATCTGCACAGACCCATTGTGTTTAGATGTGGCTCATATTTCTGGATGCATGGGATACATCCTAACCAGTCTCATTAGCCACCTTCTCCTTGAGTATGGGCTACCTGCACTTCACCACTCCGGATATGTCAGGACCACTGGTGCTCCTCACCTAACGTGTTTTGATTATTAACACTTTCCTCGTACAATCTTTTTAGGTTTCTTGGTACTGCCATTGCCACGGCATGACTGGCAGTTTTGTCAGGGCAATGATTTAAGGATGCCTGGTGGACGCAAAAAAACCCGAAGGGGCATCAGAAGACAGTAGATATTGGGTACCAGTTATCATGATGA
This sequence comes from Tuber melanosporum, assembly GCF_000151645.1. Taxonomy (NCBI): domain Eukaryota; kingdom Fungi; phylum Ascomycota; class Pezizomycetes; order Pezizales; family Tuberaceae; genus Tuber; species Tuber melanosporum. The sequence continues at coordinate 302,149 of NW_003298786.1, forward strand.
TGGGAGTATATGGAAGGCAGCCCGGTATTGTTGGCAATTTGCCTGCATTTTGTCTTTTTGTCTGAATACCTTCCTTACACCCCCAACATTGTGGTAACTGGTGCCCAATATCTACTCTCTTCTAATGCTCCTTCAGCATTTTTTTTTGCTTCCACCGCACATTCTTGCATAGTGCTCCAGGATTCTTTATATTGCTCATTGGCAGTTTCCAGATATAGTTTGTTGCCAGAAGACCTACAACTTAGTCAGTAGCTTACCATCGTTCATCGGATTGCTCCTGCCAGTACTCCCCAATTACTTTGGTTTCTAGCTTCAGTCAGAGTCAGGACTGCCACAGCTCTCAACTCATACAGAATTTCACCAGCTGGCTCTGATCTAGATTTGTTTTACCTTGTCCCAAACTATTTTAACCAGTATGATACTAGTACATTGTTTTATATGATATAGATATGTGATTATATACTACTACTAAGGAATTCAACTTCACTCTCTTCCTCTATGTCACTTTCATCTACCTGTGAAGAGAGATTCACTATTGTACCAACTTGACCAAGGCTGTTTATACCTGTTAGCCAATCTTGTGCCACCGCTTGTTGCCACTCTTGAGGACTTTATTTTCTCTGAGTATATATGCTACTGATACCTCTTGGTATTTCTTCCAGCCTGCTCTGTATCAATTCAAAACCCGTGGCTTAATGGATGGAGATTGTGCGACTATTCAATAGTGTTCTTTACATATGTTCATCCATTTCTTGCAATTCTCTTTTTCAATCGACTTGTGATCCTGCTAATGATGTTAGTTTGGAAGTCCACCACCGTGTTGGTCCACATTTGCAATAGGGGTTCTAGCAGACCTGTCTTCTTATTAGCTGAATTATTACTTGTCCCAAGTTGATGCTTTTAATCTTTACCTCAAGAACTTAAGTATTTGAAATTTACATTACCAATAAAAATTGCTGTCTGCCAGCACCTCAGAGACTGACATAATATGGCAGTACTCAAACACAGAAATGGGCCATTAATCTTTCTCAGAAACTGTCACGAATGTGGCTTGGCAAGGAAAAGGTTTTCACATGACACATAGTTATGAGTCACAGGTATGTTATTGTTTCACACATATGACTCATTCGAGTCATATGATTTGTTATGTGTAGGATTTGTGATGCTTTTACACATGGCTCAAATATGAGTCATAGGATGTGCGCCTGATGAGTATGCCTTGCGAGTTCACCTAGAGAGTATGCATTGCGAGTAAGCCTTGTGGGTAGGCCTTGTGCATATGATTTATGTTTTGCACATGACCTCATTATAAGGTCATGGGTTTCATGCATATGACTCAGTCAAGTCATATGACTTGTTTATTCTGTTATGATTGGTTTATGAGTTTTTGCATATGACCTTGCTATGAGTTCATGGGTTTTGAGCATGTGACCACGTTGGTCACATGACTAGTTTGTTATGATTTGGTTTCGCACATGTGACCACTTTGGGTCACATGACTACGGGGGGGAAGAACACTATATAAGGAGGCCAATGCGGTCGAGGAGGATAGGTTCTTCATGCTTTATTCTAAGTACTTTTCCTCAGCCTTGCTGTCGCTTCGCCCCAAGTATTTCTTTCACACCCATGATGGGCCTTGATGCCTTGGATTCTGGGGGAGATATCTGAGTTCGCTCAGTAGTTCCTGGGGTTCTTGGTGGTGTGAGGTTTGTTAGGCATTGTGTGACAAATTACTTGATTGCTTCTCGTTTTGTCGCCTGCTAGTTATCTCATGATGCTGGCACTTCGAGCCTTTCATCACGGTTGCTTATGAGCTCCATTTGGTAAAATGTCTTCGGCTTCCTGTCTATCATCTACTTCCAGGTTTTGCATTTGATTGGGGGGGATGGAACATTGTATTTAGGGGGATCACCCATGTTATTCTTTGGGCCAGCTCATATTTGTATTAGGTTTTAACGAAGCCCGTAGTTCTCACGATACAAAACGCCTTAGGTTAAACTGATGACATTCGGAAGCTTTAACTCATTGTACTGGCCGCATCATTCCTCAGGTGGCAGGGCGGTGCCCACCCAGCCCCTCCTCGTTACATTTTTATTTCTACTGTCGGATTCGTACAGTGTTGTTTATCACTATTTCCTTGGAGTTTTTGTCCTTGTAGCATTTATGGTAATTCAGTCAGGTGTCCCCTCCTTGCCTCAGTGGGGATGGCTTTGACTCTGAAAAGGCTTACCTCCTCGTGTGGCTTTTCATTGCTGCCTGGGGTGGTGTGGGACGATTGGCTGCCAGACACTCACGGTATCTGTATGTTTGAGTGGTTCGGTTGTGGACTATGGTTGGCAGCTTTACCCATTGCAAGTGGGGCCTACCTTCTGTTTGTCTACTCCTCTTCGCTCACCCTCCCCCTTCTTGTTGTGTCAGTTGGTGTTGACTCATGTCCATCGTTCTGTCTGTGCTTGTTACCGGACCTGTGGGGCGGGCTTTGGCTGGCTCTGCCTACTCGTTCCTGGCTTGGTTGGACTTTGGTTTGGCTGGGCTGGATGGTATGGCTGGTGCCGTTGCCTTTGGGTATTCGTGCTGCCTCCCTTGTGGCTCCTAGCTGTGGCTGGTGGGCCCCCTAGTCTACAAAATACAGGGGGTCAGGGCGCTGTTGGTGTGGCCAAGACCAGTGGCTGCCTGATGGTACTAGGTATGAGCTGTTCTGTGGCTATCGGATGGTTGATCTGTCTGAGGAGCTGGGGGGGCTCGATGGGCTCTGTGGCATCTGGTATATGGGGCTTGGGAGGGGCTGACTGGGGGGGGAGAGGCACCTGCAATCACCAGTCGGGCCAGCCTCTGGTGGGGCAAGGTCTAATTAAGTATTTCCAGTCTAGCTTGGGCTGTTGGCTGAAGTTGCTGAGTGCTGTAAGCTTCCTGATAGACCAGCTAGCTGATGGCCACCTGTGCGGATAGTCGGTTGCGACCACCTGGTTGGACTTGTTTGGGTCTTGTGTGTTGGATTTTGTGGGGTTTGTTTGGTTTTTTTGGTTTGGCTATGGGGTTGGCAGGAGGAGGCATGGCACTATGGGCGGGAGATAGGTCCCACTGACCTTTTTTGGTCTGTTACTACCTCTATATATTTCCATTGTTTATAGTGTTTTGTTCGGGGGACAGGCAGCAGGTACAGGTCCTCCTCACCGGTACGCTCCTTGGAGGCAACCGGCCAAGTGGGTTCATAGGGTCGATGGTATGGCATGCAGGTGCGAGAGGTTGACATGTTGGTTATCTTCTCCCTGCTATTGCGTCGCCTGTAGGTTTAGTTTGTGTGTTTTGTTTTGTTTTCTACTGTGGTAAAGAAATTGCAGGATGGTATTTAGACCGGGTAGTAGTGATTTTATGATTGTTGGATGAGGAACCTGGTCAGGTCGGTCTTTTGCTTGGCTTTGGCCATGCTTAGTGCTGGTTGGCTTCATACCAGACGGGCTACGGACTTGAACTGGGGTGCGCACTGGGTTGCTTGATAGTTGTATAATTAGTTTTTGTGCAGGTATGACTCGGAGATGGCAGGTACGGGGCCGTAGACTTAGTTAGCTTAGGATTAGTGGTATACCGGTTAGTGGTTTGCCTGTACCGGTGGGAGCTCGTCATATGCCAGTATTGGCAGTACCAGTTTAAATAAAATTAGATTGACTTCTAAGTACTTTTCCTACTTATTACTTTAACGAATATAGAACACCTTTACGATCTTTATCTTTATTGCAACATTATCGTTACATCAAGGAGAGCTCTTTACGAAGAAGAGTTAGAGAAAGCTTATGATAGGCGTTCCTGATCGAAGACAGAGGTCTTGTACCATCGGTAACAAAGGCAGAGGCCTAGTACTATTGTAAGACTAAGGACAGAAATAGAAGAAGAGAAGTATCGTTTCCTGTCGCCAAGAACTAACTATCCAAGGATGGATTATTGCAGAAACCCATTATCCGTTATGCCTCTTCTTCTCTTGCCTGAATAAAACTGTTCATATATCACGCCTGGAATCTGTGAGGCTAAGAATCTAAGAGAAATGTTCTGCCTAAATTATTAGATTAAGTTAGTCTTATTATAGACTAAAATAATCGTCAGGAATATCAAACAATACCGCATGTCGATTTAGTGAGCAATTGAACTGATTCTTTCCAAGTAGGTACTTTACCTTTTACTTACCAGCTACAGGGTCTTAAATCTTAAGCTTATTGAGATCTGGTATAACCATTTTCTCAGTATGCAGATACAGAGATCTGCATACACTGTGCTTTACCCAAAACTGTTTCAAGTGTAGCCCACGGCCACATTATTTAATCTTGTGGACAGGATATAAGTTATTAATCAATGCTAAATTACTTAGTCATTAGAGGCCAGAGTAGCATCACCAAAGTTGTGGAACCCCAATGCATGTCTGGAATTACTCTAACAGTTACCTACTCTTTCTGATAGGGGAATTAAATTTGGAAACAGATCTGTGAACAATATCGGGTTCCATATTATCTCATAAGTCTTGATCTGGATAGTAAGCTCTATCCCAACAGCTGTATTTTGTCGGCTACAGGTCACATGTGAGTTGATGCTATCTGATCTCGGTATTGCTGGAGTTGGAGCAGGGATAACACATGTGGCTGTGCTGGAGAGGTGGCAGGCACCTTGGGTGTGAATCAGTTTTAGCTATCTTGTATGGGTCCTAGTGTTTTCCGTCAGGGTAACTTATGCTTCTTTTAGAGCTTGATGTCAGGTCGACACTTACAGTCAATACTGATTGCTGTAATTCATACCTAGTCGCAATTGGTCTCTGTGCCTAGTAATCAGCTGTCTGACCCTTACTGTCCTCATCCAGCTCTAACAAATCCTCCTCCTAAACCTACTTGTATTCTCCATTGTATGAGTCCATACTGTCATCTGCTTTACCTCAACACTATCCTTCATTGTACTGAAGATCAGGCAGTCTGACCTCCTATGGTGACAGGGTCGGTATAGTTGCTGGGGTCCTCCTACCGGGGGAATGACCAAATGGTAATTGAAGGCAAAGAGGTCAGCGGTGCAGTCAACACCGCCTTAGATTTAGATTTCCAGATACATCTGCTGTGGACCTCATTTGGCCTTTATTTATGCTACTGGAACAGACATGTTGTTTCTGTACCAATGGTGGGTCGTGGCTGTTGCTGTAGCATAGCAAGCTGGTAAATTCATAGAATTTGATTAAATATTGTCTGGAAATGCAGAATAGTATCTGGAGGAGTAGCTAGCGTTAGGGAATATAGATTTCTAGAAATTTAATAGAGGCTATAGAGTTTGTACTTAAAAGACTGAAAAGGTTAGAATGCATTCTTTAGAGAGTGGTCATATTCACAGGCTGTCACTTGCATTGTCTATCAGTGTAGAATACAAAAAATAGAGGACAAACCACAGAGTGAACCTCGTTGAATAGACAAAAAGTTTTATTAGAATGTATGGACTAATCTACTTTGAGTAAAGATTATAAGATGACAGTTACTTAAGTAGTTAGCAGAAGCAGGAAAAGTATGATATGGTAATTGTAAGAGGTCTAAAATACAGCTAATGCTTGTGATCATTGGGCAAAATGGGAATAGTACAAAGAGGGAGAACAGAGGAGGAAATTTTAAATAAAAAACAGTGGGAAAGAATTGGAATAATCTGCAATATTCAAAGAAACAAAATTTCAATCCAAATCCGACAAATAAAAACTAACAGAGAAAGAGCAGGAATAATCTGAGTCTGTAAAATGGAGGAAAACAAAACTTTAATCTGAATCCACCTAACAAAAAACAACTGGAAAAGAACAAGAACGATCTGCAAAACTTTGGAAAATGAAACTCTAATCCAAATCTACTAGACAAAAAACAGCTGGGATAGAACAGGAACAATCTGAGTCTACAAAACTCAGGAAAGCAAACTCCACCAAATGAGGAACAGCCATAAAAGAACTAGAACAAAAAAACAAAAAAGCAAAACCCAAAACTCCAAAACTCCAAAAATCAAAACTCCAATCCTAATCTACCAAAGAAAAGCACAAGAGTATGACCAGTCTGGTATTGTACTAGCAAGACTAGTATATCACCTGTAAGACTTCATATTAGCGATATTTTATCAACATAGATAATCTTTGTTGAAGCAGACTAATCTAAAGCAGAAATCAGTGCAAAAAAAAGAGAGTTACAAATCAGAGATTGTGATAGCAATTGGAGGAGCAAATCTACCTGGTTGATGATCTCAGAGGCAGAATCAGAATCTGGATTATCGGGGGACAAAGAAGGGCTTCTCAGTGCACTGGGTATGTTAGATGTTCGAGCCACCTTCATTGGAGGTTCTCTGATATTGGACAGGTACATTAAGCTATCAGACCCTGTCATTGTGGCCCGATTGTGCTTCCTGGAAGTGTTGACAGCAAGACAGCCAGATGGTTTTGCTATTGTCTTATGGTCAGCATTTCTAATAACTGCTACTAATATTCACCTACTAGACCTCAATACACGAGTGCTGGTATCTGCTAGATAGAGTAAAGCTTACTTACCTCAGTGTGGTAGATGGGTAGTATATGTTGTCTTAGCCTTTGATCTTGATATCTTCTTTGCAGCTAGCATAGATTTTCTAGACTAGCTGACCTTGTCATTGTCGTTGTTGTCTTCATCTCGACCACCACACCCCTCTTCCTCCTCCTTCTCTGCCTCTTATGCCTCCTTCTCCTCTTTCCGGCTATTCTATATCCTGTACAACTGACTATGTGGAGGAGGTATTTCAGGCTCATGATCTGTATCACAATTACATCAGAGCAACAAGTCTATCAGTTCATTGGGCAGACTCAACTCCTCTCAGAGGTGGATGTGGTGGTTTGATAAGATGGGAATCATTACAAATATCAGCAGTGGCTTATCCAGTTTGTTGAGGGGCAAAATTGTACTATACTGCCTAGTGCCGATGAGATGTTGAAACCCATTTCCATTGGTCACTATCCTTTTTTATTTGTGAGAGCAAGTACGATACGGTGGGTTCCATCAGCTCCAGCCAGGAGACTGTTCCACAAGTTTGCCACTAGACCTTATCCAGTTTGGACTCATATGAAGTACCATAGAGGATCTCATATTGTATGTTGAACTACCAGTGGACAGTGCATGGTCTAGCAAAACTCATAGACTCTGTATTGGCATGAATGATACTAATCTGCTGTAGACAGTTGTACAGAACTTACAATTATTGTCGGTGGCAACACTAGCAGGAATAGGAGGGGAAGGAGCAATAGCCAGACCAATCCCCTGCAACATTCTCAAAAGCTTTTTTGCTACATTCTGCAGTAAAAGTTCTAGACATTCGGTAAACAGCCTGTCCCTTGGTGTGTTGGTCTACCAGAGGTGCACTATGCTATTGCTACCAATAGGCTCCACTGTAAGGACATAGACCTGAATGGCCACCTATTGGGTCCAAGTAGCACCTCTGTAACCGGTAATTAGCTTATACTCTATTGTGCGCTTCATGGCATTCTACCAGGTACTATACTTTGAACTTAAAGTAGCAGGGTTTGGGAACCAACAGACTTGTTTACATCAATACACATTGCCATTATTTTTATAGCCTCTTGTACTTGGGAAAACAAGTCCCGATATCAAAGTTGGCACTTTGGGCGGGTTGGGGGTGGACAGCTGAGGTACCCCTATCTTTTGCTGACAGAATTTGTTAGCAGGAAGCAGGAAAAACATGTAGAAATAATAACTGGTTTCTGTACATACTATAACAGAAATAGGAACAGTCGAGCTGATGGCATTGTGTAGTTAGGAGACTTCTGTGGATTGAAAATGCTTCGCGGAGGATTATTACCTTTCAACCTAGTATAGTCATTAAACTGAACTGAGTACTTACCAGCAGATGCATGGTTGGAGGCCATTCTGGTTGGTGTCTTTGCAGATAGGGGATGGGTGGATAGATAGTGAATTAATGGATTGATGGAAGCAGTAATTGTTTAATGCTATTAAGAGGAGAAGGAAGAGAGAGGAGGGAAAAAGGGGGCAGCTTATATATGGACTAAAAAAGGCTTTGGTGTATTGAATCAGGTTTGTATGCTGTACAATTATTGGCATCTTAATAGATGTTTCACCAACCCACGTGAGCCCAAATAACATTTAAGCCTCAAATGAGCCCTACATGAGCCTCATATGAGCTGCAAATGAGCCACAAAATGTGAAGACGTCTGATAGTCTCTACTAAATATTGCTTACTCTACTTGAAAGCTAGCAGTTACGCTTGAAAGCCAAATACTTGCAGACTTGAAAGAACTAATTGACACGGGGAAGCTAGAAATAGTACTTGAAAAATCTATATTATACCAGGGAGTTGTTATGAGCTGCAAATGAGCCGCAAAATATGCAGTAATATGCTCCTGACTCACTCCTAGTAAACACCATACTTGGTAGCTATAAATGATAATGAACAGCTAAATACTAGACTTAAAAGACCAACTAGTGATGGGCTGCAGAGTATACACCACGAGGCTTACAGCTTGGTAGTAGCAGGCACTGTGCTATTTTGTACCTGAAGGCTAGAAATATTTGATGGCTCTTGAGAGATCTTTCAGACTGCAAATGGGCCACAGGATACATGCTAAGATGATCACCGCTCTCTAGTAAACACAATCCTTGAAGGCAAAATACAATACTTGTAAAGCCAAGATACTATACTTGAAAGACCAAGACCACTGTGCAGACAACCTCTACCTGCAGACCAGTTGGCTATCCCATCAGCTTGAAAGTCACTGCTCCAATTCCAGTTTCTGAGAAGCCTAACTTTAAACTTGAAAGATTAAATATAGCTGAACCTTGCCTCTATTTCATCTGCTAACGCATATTATAATAGACATCTTAATAACAGAAGTCAAAACATTACAGATGACCATGATATCTTCAAATATGTCTAACAGCCCTTATTGTTGATGATGGTATCAACAGGCTGTAGCATATGAGAAGTACCTGCAAATAAGCCATTTAGATATCATCTGATTACTCCACACTATGACTGACTAAACTTCAACAGAGGTGACAGCTTTTGTACCCAAAGACATCATAGATTAGCAGGTCATCACTATTGCTGGGCAACTTGCAGACCAAGAAGTTGGTTCTGACTTTGAGTCTATCCCTGAGCTAGATATCATAGATCTTAAAGTGGATAGTGATATACAGTATGACCTGGACTTGCAAGACTACGATATATTACAACCATCAGATATGGTAAGTCCACTAAATCAACGGATGATCCTGAGTGTGAGCAGAACAATTGTAGATGTTGCTAGCTATTCAGAGCTCAATTGGGCCATGAATGAAGACTCATAGAACTCTTTTTTATCTGCAGACAACTTCAATTTAGCTAGCTGGTTTATCCAGACTTGGGTAGCTGAGTCACTGGTTGATGATTATTTTGTTAAAGCCTTAGGGTCTAGTAATACCAGGTTATTTGAGTCTGTATATACATCGTGGAAATACCGCAAAGTACAAGACACATTCAATGAGTATCTGAAGTGGACAGAAGGGATTACAGATGATGGGAAACATGCAACCACCTTCTATTTTAGGAAGATTGTTGACTGCATCTGCTACCTGATGCACTAGGTTAGACATAGACCTAATATGGTGTATGGACCTATTCATGAATATAATTCAAGTAGGGAACAATTGTACTCTGAGATGCATATAGTAGACTGGTGGTGGAAAACTCAGGTATAAAATTGGCCCATAAAAGCTAGGAGTTAATAGTGTTTCTCATGTTAACAATGGCTCATGTTTCCTGGTAAGTGTTTCTGCTGGCTGGGTCCATGTTGGTAGTGGTCAATGGGTTGTCAGACCAGGTGTACCTCGTTAGTTTCTCGGGTAGTGGGAGAGTCTGGCCAGTATACATGACAATCATAAATATGGTTTCATGGATTAGAAACAGCACAGCCAAGATGCCGATCCTCCTTTTTGCTTTGCTGCAGGTGCCATATAAGTTTAGTGGTAAATCAGCCTGCGCTGACGAAGACAAGTAGCAGATGAATGCAGATTCTTTAGTGGCTGTTTTTGATCTCATCTTTGCACCATTACTGGCCATTGCCTAAGAGGATATGATAAGGGATTACTCAGGCAGGAAAATACCCCTCTGTTTTCTCATCCAGTCTGCCTAGATTGCAGATTATGCTGAGTATATGACCTTACATGGAATGGGCAGTAGGTTGTGTCCGAAGTGAGAAGTTGCAGGCAGGGAGCTTGGTGGAGATCGGTGGCATATATATACAATGTGTGCCTGTACCTAGTATCTGAAAGCTTCCGTAGGGTATTAGGGAATGGCAATAGACAATACTACAGAATATTTCATGCAGATTGGTATGAAAACATGTCATAACATGCTCTCCAGACTTTACTGTAAAGACCTTGCAGACTTTTATAAGTAAGACCTGTTGCATAACATCTTCCTTGGCATAATTAAATATATGATAGAATGGATGGAAGAATTCTTGAAAAAGTACAAATGGCAGCAGGCATTCAACGATATCTGGAAAAAATTTCTCTCTTATTGCAAATTCAGTATACAAATAATGCCCTATCAGGAAGTCACACAATGGCCAGGAAAAAAACATGTAATAGCGGAGGATGTATTGCGGCTACACTAGAATCTATATTATAAAACTCAGAAAGCTCTCAGTAACTTCCTTTTAACATGCCTTGTAATGTGTTAGTATACGGATTAATTTCAGTTTGATGGTCCAGTATCGGAGCCATACGCCTGATACTATATCTTATGTGGAAAATTATAAGTAGACATTTTACAGGACAAAGGATATTTTTCTTGAGTTTCATACTTCGAAGGCTACTGGTACCCAGACAAGTAGCTAGGATCTTGAACTACAAGAACAGATAGCAGATTAACAAGCCAAAGTACTTCTCAACCGTTCCGCTGCCAAACACTGTCTACTGGCAGATGGAGAGAGGTGCCAAAGAATAGATAAGTGGACAGATTTGATCTAGTATGAGAACCACTTCAATTTTATCAGGATGTATTACTTAAGTTACTTTGCAGCCCACCTCCGATATTTTGTGTCCGTGGTAATATATTTTACTGATATCGATGAACTGGAATATAAAGAACAGATTAAAGAAGGTAGTAGGAGATAAAATAAAAATGAAGCTGCCTGATAGATCTTATCACAATATGATAGCCAGTATGCCCTGGCAATGAGATAACTTACATTCAAGAAACTTTTAGGAGCTAGTGATTAGGCAGGGATAGGAAATGTGACAGAAGAGATGCAGACATCTTCAAGCCTCTGTGGAGTACAGTGGGTTCTTAGAGGCTACAGGAATACCTGCATGCTACGTAACCTTCGTGAGGCCCTTGAGATCAGTTATTCTGTAATAGTAGAGGAGATAGTCCATTTTATTATGTAGTCTATAGCAGATAAGCAGTGGTTACCTACTGATTTTGCATAACTGGGATTGCTTCCAGTGGAGTAATTTACCTGGCTTGAAATTCTAGTCCAAGAGTTGCAATCAATGAACATCTTCCAGATCTACCAGGCTCGCTGTACTGGAATAAATTCTTTTCGAAATGCAGGGCAGAGAAACCATTGAGTATATATTAGGGTTAGTAGAGAAGACTCATGTGGGCATTTGTGAGGAAGGTGTATAGCATGGTTATTAGTGCTTTTCAAGACAAGAAATAACCGGAGTGAGGTTGGTAGTGTCAGTTAGCTAGCTTTGATTCAAGTGCTCGATCCAGTTCATGGTGGGAGAATTAACAATATGAGTGGACATATCTGAGTTTGTAAGCAGCATGGCAGCTAGGATATGTAGATTGTCAATAGTGGAGTAGTGATCAGGAAGGCGCATCTGGTTCTCACCAGAGAGAAGCCATAAATAGTAAATCACGGGATTGATTTACAAACATTTAATGAAATATATTGAATTCTTCTATAGACAAGTATACTAATAAAGATTATATAAGGATGACGATTAGGCTACTACTAGTGCAGTAAACCGAAAAATGAAAACTGGTAGCAGAGAGGATGTGTAGAGCCAGAAGTAATACTAGTAGTACTAACATCAACAGTGCGGATTGGGGTGGGGACAGAATTGGTTCTGTGAGCTGCCTTGAATAAAACAAAACATAAACTGTTTGGCACCTATACACCAGCGCCCACCACCATCTTTATAGAATGTGGGTCTTTCTACTTCTATCCCAGTATAATAGCTATAGCAAAAATAACTGAGGAGAGGAGCAGAAACCACCACATGCTGTGGAGAGGGCTGTCAGAGTCGGCATATAGGTTTGGGACAACCGGAGGATCCTAGGATTACACTGGCATACTATACGAGAAGAATTAATTATAGGATGTTACCGGAGGGATCTGGGCCACCTAGATGAGTTGGGTTGGTAAGATGGCATTCAAGAGACAATAATCAAGGAATAATAGAGGGAAAGCCACCTGATGAAAGAGGGGTGGGAAGTTAAACAGTGGCCAGTATTGAAACAAATAGAGCCCATGACATATGAGAGAGAGGGTGGGGGTGAAGAGAGGTGGATGGGAACTTGTCAGAGAGGATGGATGAAACGAGTTAATATCAAAACTGTCAAGGCGGTCAGAATGAAGAAAATTGACAGGCCATATCCTGATATAGATATTCTTCATCCAGTTAGAGGTTATCTTTTGCTGATGCACTTAGATCAGATGATTTGTTTATGTGTTTCACACATGACCTTACTATGAGGTCATTAGTTTCACGCATGTGACCACTTTGATCATATGACTTATTTGTTATGAGTTGGTGGGTGATTGTAAGATGAGCAACTGGAGCGTAGTCTGCAGGAAAATAATG
>NW_003298786.1:315152-320331 GCF_000151645.1 Tuber melanosporum
GATGCGCGACTGCGCTAAAACATACCGTTTCTTCTTTCACCCAGTGTCAGAATATGAAGGTTTGGTGACGACCTTATCAGAGCCCTTAATTTTTATCTCATGATAGGCTTTAAGTCTTTAACTTCAACCACCTTTAGAGTGCCTTGTTATTATTCCTCCTTAAGATTGCTAGAAGTTCTTACTTCCTTCTCCCTATCTTTATGTTTGTTTATTTGCATTACCTCCTCATAGTCAGAATGTTTAAGTGAGCTTCCACCTTTTCTGCTAAGTCCACCATACCTGCTTTGGTAGTTTTATCTCGTACCGCAGAGAAGAAGTTTGCCCAGGAGGCAGTGGTTTCTTGTATTCGACATCATGTCTACATCCTATGTCAGTGATTTTATTGTCCTGAGAAAGAGATATCTACTTTGTGGACTACCCTCCCGAGAGAATTCGTTCTTAAGTATGGTTATCTCATAATGTGGGTGGCTTATGTACCTATAATTATCTCCTCTTCACTGGTCCCCTGCATTGCTTTGTTTACTATGGTGGTCTCTGTTGTAGTAGGTGGGCTAGACACTGAGAATTCTCAGGGTCAAGCAGAGGAGCTCCCTTGTGGGAATGTTGTGCTGGCGGTTATCCTAGTCCTGCCTGCAGCTGTGGTTGTGGGTGGTGGTATAGGAGGGCTGGGTCCTGATTTATTAGGTCTGATTGAAGTACTTGCTCCTGGTGTAGGTGGAGTAGATCCTGGTATGGTGACACCAGCTGCAGTAGTATCAATCCATTGGTGGGAGCAGCTGCCTATGTCTTGTGTAGTTGAGCCCATGGCTGATCAGGGCAATGCTTCTGATTGTGTCTCCCCTGTAGTGGTAGGTGGTAATGAGAGTGGCCAGTCTACTCCTGTTACTAGACCTGCATCTGAGGGTAGAAAGAGAATAAAGAACAAGAAGTACCAGGTTAAGCAAGACCCGTCCACACCTGTACCACTTATCCTGTACTCTGCGGAGTGGTCGCCTGTGCCAGTTCGCTAAGGCTAAATGGCTACTACTGAGTGTGTAGTAGGTTGGCCACCTGTGGAGGGAGCTGAAGAGCTAGAGGAAGATATATGTTCATTGGCGTGTTTGGCCAGTATGGCCGGTATGGGAACTACATTATTCTGGCTACTGCTGCAGAGTATTTTGGATTGGGCTCCTACTGTGGTGTTCTCATAATTCTCCAAGATGGTATTTACTCTCTTGGCCAGGGAGCCGTCGCCATGTAAGATGGCTTTCCTTAGTGTCTACGCCCTTGAGCTTTTCAGTGGTTCTTTTATTTAGTATTGAGGTGTAGGGTGTCAGGGCTGTCAGCAGGAATGTCCTGTGATCAATAAGTAAGAGCATTCGGCTGGGTTTCTACTGTGGAAGATGTTATTGCGAGGTCACATTGAGGTGGCAGTAGTGGATTTTTATATCTTGAATGAATCACTTGTCATGTGAGTAGGCTGGGCTGAGGAGAATTTTCTTTACTACTGATGGCTTTGCATGTAGTGTTTACATTGTGGTATGACATGGGCATGTTTGAGGTAAGAGATTGGAGGTTTAGTTAGTTCATAGTTAGTAGTATCCAGGATGCAACAACTTAGATATGTGGTACTGGGGCTCGTCGTATGCCAGTGTTAGCCATAGGAGTTTAAATAAAATTTGATTAAATTATTAGCACTTTCCTCATTGTTACCTTTACTCTGCCTCAGCAGTATTGCTATCATGTCCACGATAGTCTTTGATACCTTTAGTTCTGCAGGAGATATCTGAGTTCACGCAGTTGTTCCTGGGATCATAGTGTTGAGTTTTGCTTGTGTTAGTAGCTGCATTGTAGATTACTGGTTGGCACTATTTCGTTGATAAAGGTTAGTCAGAGCCAGCTGAAGTCAGCCCCATAGGTCTAGCAAGAGGGGCAGACTAAGCAATGTACGAGTGGTACTCTTACGTGATGCGACAGGAAAGAAAGTGGTGAACGAACAGTGGAAGACAAATGAAAGGCAGACACCACTTGCAATTGGTGAAGCCACCAACCACTATCCATAACCGAACTACCCTAAGGCACAGACAGCACAAGTGCCTGGCAGCCAATCATCTTACACCACTCCAGACAACCACGGGAGCCACACCAGGGGGTAAGATTATTCAGCATTAAAGCCATCTCCACTGAAGTAAGAAGGAGACACCTGACTGAACTACTGCAAAGCTATAATAACAAAAACTCCCAAGAAACAGTGATAAACAACATTCTAGGTTTCTATTAGTAGAGATGTAGACAAAGAACAGGGCAGGCAAGGCACACTCCCTTGAGGATTGATGTAGTCAATACGATGAGTTACAACTTAGAAAGGTCTTCAGTCTGTCTCAAGGGCGCTTTGCATCGTGAGAACTAAGAACTCTGTTAAAACCTAACAAGAAACATGAACTTGCCAAAAAAAAACAACTTGTGTGATTCCTCCAAACACAACATTTCACCCATCTAACTGAATGCGAAACTCACAGTAGAGGATAGAGAGGAAGCTGTAGACTCTCTACCAAAATAGGCCCGTAAGGGACAGCTACAAATAGCTGGAAGTGTCGGAGTATGCCTTGTGGGTATCCCTTGCATATATGATTTATGTTTTGCATATAACCTCATTATGAGGTCAGGAATTTTGAGGATGTGACCACTTTGGTCATATGACTAGTTTGTTATAATTTGGTCTTGTACATGTGACTACTTTGGGTCACATGACTAGGGGTGAGAAGAACACTATATAAAGAGGCTGTTACATCTGAGAAGGATAGGGTCTTTATGCTTTGCTCTAACTACTTTTTGTATTTATTACTTTAACAAATATAAAACACCTTTAAACTCTTTATCATTATCACAACCTTTACTGTTCTTATGCCGAGAAAGCTTGGTATGAGATAGAGTTAGAGAAAGTATACAATGAGCATTACAGATAGAAGACAAGGTCTTGTACTATCAGTAATGTAGGCAGAAGTCTACAAGCTATTATATTGCAGAAGAAAAAGAAAGAAAAGGAGAAGTATTATTTCCTGTCGCCAAGAACTATCCAAAGTGGGATAATTACGCAAGGGCAATCCCACTGCATATTCTAGTCATTGTATATGAATCTATATGCATCAGCCAATTCAGGTGTCTTGCAGCCTTTATGCTGTAAGTGTAAAATCCATGTATCTCATTATTATGATAGGGCTTCTATTCTTCTTTCCTCAGCTCTCAGGCCAATGCAGCATGCCCTATACCAAAACTTACCCCTTTCTATCAGTAAGGTTGCAGTGGTAAGTAGATATTCTTCTTGGCCTTTTTGGTCAGCGCTCTTATTGCCATCGATTGCCATATATCCAAGGTCCCAGTTAAACAAGGTAGGGGTAGCTTTCAACAATAGTACCATGATATTGTACATCTCAGCCAAGACTCCTTCTGGCAACATATTTTCAATTAAAAGCAGGGTGAGGACCCAGTATAGAAACAGGTGGACTGGTTGGTTTTTGATCTTTCTGCAATAACTAGAAGGATACCGACTACATAGAAAAGTTCACTTTTGACAACGCTTTAGGACTAGGGCACTGTGTAGCGATCAGCAAAGATCCAGGTCCCTTTCTCAGATATTACTCAGGCTCCATAAGTACCTTCAGATACCTTGGATCAATCCATAAAGACCACCATATCTGAGTTGTGAGAAGATTCCTCATAATATCTGGAGTGTCAAAGGGCAATAGTCCACTTTCCCTTCCTGATTGTAATGTTCAGACTATAAGAGAGTTGTATGTTTGAGGTCTGCTGCTAGGCTACTACGCCTTCCTCCCTCTAGTCAAGTCCAATTGGTTTGGATAAGGAGTGATCCTCACAGTACCGTTAATTGATAAACTGGCTGTAGTAATTGCATTATAGCAATCTTCCCTGAATGGCGACAGGTTCGACCCCATACTGTGATAGTATGATATTGTTGGCTCGCTTGATCAGGATTGGAAATAATGAGAGGAGGGAGTCGTTAACATATACTTGAATTTGCTTCATCTACAATGGATAGTCAGTTACAAATTTAAGGGTATAATTGACAGTTGGAAGGTAGACTGCTTACACCAAATGGTAAGTCTTCCATACTCCCAACCTCCCCTCCCTTGAAAACCCGTCTTCCCAGAGCTGCAATCCTTCTTCTCACATCTAACTCCCTGTCTAACTAGTAATGTATATGAAAAGAAAGGTTAAGAAATGCATAGAATGTGTACCCAGGAACCTGCATGTAACTAGAGCTCCTGCTGGGAAGATGGATTCAGAGGTTACGACAGTACCGAAATGAATTCTTCTTCAAAAGTCAATAAATATAATAAATGTCAAAGTCTTAAGAGTAGAGTTTGAAGAAACAAAACCGTAAAACCTAATATCGTTAAGGTACAGCTTTACTCAATTAAGTCCTAATCTCATGAGGTAGTTGATTGCCAGAGTAGAGGAGAACTTATATATCCTTAAATAGCTTTCATATACTGCCAGTTTCTGCCCATCACTACTCTGCATTTACAAGCACCCAGTTCTCTTGGCCTGTCTAGCCAACCTCTACAGGTCAGACCAAAAGTCCTCTGCAGAGAACTAGACTACTCGGTAGTTTACTGACATCTACTCAGCTAAAGTGCTTTAGCAGCTCCATCTAAAATACAACTGCAGGAGTAAAAACTCTTCTCATCACGGACATGTCAGTGGCAAGCTGACATACCTAAGCAGATACAATACCAACTCTGGAACTTACTATCAATATACATTTCGTCTTCTATGAGCGCCGGCATCACCTGAACATCTATTTGGTTTTACTCTATTCTACATCATTTCAGATGAAAACCATGTAGCTTCTTCGATTGACTGCTCTAGAGGTTGACTACTAATAGGTACTACCCAAATTCAGCCCTCATAGAAGCCGGTCTTATCGTGACCTCAGACTAGTATCTCGGAGTGTTTAATGATTTTCTAATACTATTACAATTTTGGGGCAATGGACTTTGGTTATGTCACACATTGGCTTCCGGTAACCTCATATAGTATATATTACTTCAAAGTAGTATTACCCCATCAATTCTAGTCCGTTTTGCATGAAGGCACCTGGAGACCATTCTCCAGGTTCACTCCTACCCCCTCATGTATCCTGCAGACAGCTTCCCGTTAGACAGACAGTATAACTATA
>NW_003298786.1:320556-367695 GCF_000151645.1 Tuber melanosporum
CTCGTGATAAACAATCTTTGTAACTTCCTCTAAAAATCTGATTAACAAGTTACTTTCAAGGTAGGGTAACATGGCTCCATAGTAGGGTAATTCAATGCCCAAGGTAAGGTAACTCTGGTCTGAAGATAGGATAACAGCACCCAGAGTTACTATACGGTAACTCTACCCGGATCCACTGTTAAGGAATTCAGGTTAATACCCAAATTGACTACTTGGGTTACCCTACCCAGTAGGATAACTACCACTCCTTACTAGTATCTATGTACGTCTTAGTATAGCATAACATGTTCAACTAAGGAACCTAACTAATAGTACTTCTACTCAGTAGACTCTTGTCTACCACCATTCCTACTGTGGTAGTCTCTTGATGCCAGTTTTGCCATCGATTTGGCTAACTGTAATGGTACTTCATGGAGTCTTGTTACATTAATCCTCTTTTCTATAAGGCTCGACCTGAGCTGGTTCAATGACGTCTCTCGTTCCTACTACTTGGTACATCTACAACTCTATGGTCCCTAGTTTTATATGAGCATCTTTTGTGAAAATTGCTTAAGGCCTACATGGTAGTTCCTACTATCATCTCAAATAGCTCCCTTGAGTTCTCTTCAGGTCTATAGCCTTCCTATCATATAAGGTATTAGACAAACTAATGCAGAAACCTCTGCTTGACTCCGCCATACCACTGGCTGTCTAACACTCTTGTGATACTATAGCTACGCCCATCCTCTACAATATCAATGATGGGGACATTCTTTGCCCTTCTCCCAGTCTGATCCTCATAGTATAGTTTCAACAGTCCAACATTGAATACTAGATGGATTGATAAATAGACAGGCAACTGGAATTCATCTGGCCTAGTACCCATACCTCTCTTGACCACAAATGAGCAAAACATTCTGTGGTCTAGTTTCTCCATAGACCTCTTGGTAAGGATATTTTTGCAATTCAACATTGTCCATTCTGCCTTAATAGCTCTTCCATGTTCAACATCTTCTAAGGTGGCATACTCCGGAGATGGTAGTCTCTTCTTGTCATGCCATTTCCATTGCCTTTCTTGCATACTCTGTAATGGTTCTTATATGTTTTACCATGTACTTTTTCAATCGTTGACTAACAGTTTAGTACTCAGATGAATTCATTTATTATCAGGAACAATTTCAGACCTGTTTGTCCTCAGAGTGTATCTATAGTCAATCTTAAAAGGTGATATCCTAGTGGATTTCAAGGTAGATGTATTATAGGCATACACTGCTAAGGGTAGTAATGATGCCCTGTTATCCCGCAGGTAGGTGCAATAACATCTCAGATAATATTGCAAGGTATGATTTACCCTCTGAGTCTGACCATAAGTTTCTGGACAGAATGTAGTTGAGACATTAAGTTTTACCTCGAAGAGTCCTATTAGGCTAACCTAATACTTTGACATGAACTAACTATGTCAGTCAGGAATAATTGATTCTGTAAGTCAATAAAGTCTCCAGATCTCTTTTAGAAAGATTAGAGCAAGTTCTTTAATTAGTACCTCTGTAGCCACTGGGATGCAAAGTACCATTTTTGAAAACCTATTAACAATGACTCAGATTTTTGTAAAACCCTCTGATTCTGATAACTTTTCAATAAAGTCTATTGATATTGCATTCCCTGGCCTCATGGGAACATCTATTGATTCTAAGAGCCTAAACCTCTTATGCCTGACTGTCTTTACACTTTGGCAGCCATCATACGACCAAATATAGTTTTTGATATAGGTCTCCATTGTTGGCTAGTAGAAGTTGGCTTTAACTTTGCCAATAGACTTATAAGTCCAGAAGTCTCCAGCTAGGCGGAAGTCATATTCTGTCTATGTGATCTGTTCTTTAAGCTCTTGATCATCTGGTATGTACTACCTCTTCTTGTACAAGAGGAAATCCTTTTTTATTGAGAAATTCGGGTATACCTTTTGGTCTCCTTGAGTGACAGATTTGTAAATTCATTGATAAGTATTATCTTTAGTAGTAGTGAGCCTCATGTTATCCTACATTCCCGATTTGAACTGGAAGCCTTGGTACAGTTGCAACAATTATTGTTGCAGGATCTCTCACTCCAGTCTATCCAAATACTGTCCAGGATTGAAAAACATTTGTTCCTGACTCAATTTTGCAGAATTACTTCCCCCTTTAAGATGGTACTCCTAACATCTCAATAATGCATCAGCCTTCCCATTTAGGCATCTTTCACTGTAGACAATCTTAAAATTTAATGGTAGAAGAAATTCTGCCCAGTAATATTGCCTGCGATTTAGAATCTTAGTACTATTCAAGTATTCCAAATTCTTATGATCAGTATCAATAGTTATCTGACCAGACTCTGAATACAAGAGATGATCCCATTCCTTGAATGTAGCAATAATTGTTGACATCTCTTTACTATGTACATCATAATTTATATCTGCTAGCGAGAACCTCCACCTATGGTAGACTACCAGGTACCATCTACCATTTTTTACATAATTGTGATAGTATGGCTCTTAATGCAAAATCACTACCATCGGTTTCCAATTTGGTTAACCATTCAGGATTAAAATAGGCCAGAAGGGGCTCACCCTAAACATTACTTTAAGGTAACAAAAGGTTTTATCCTACCTTGGATCCCTTTCCTTTCGGCATCCTTCTTCATTAAGTCTGTTAATAGCTTTGTTATCTTGCTAAAGTCTTTAATAAACCGATGATAGAAGTTTGTAAAACCTAGAAAGCTTTGTATGTCAACAACTCTTTTTGCTGTAGTCCAAACTTCAATTGACTTCACCTTCTCTGTGGTCATTGTGATACCATGGTCGGCTATATGGTATCCTAGAAATTCCACTTCTCTTTGATGGAATGTAGATTTCTTAATGCTCACACGAAGCCTAGCTTTAGGTAGTCTTTCCGTAACCTGCTGAATAAGAAAGACATAGTCTTCTGTAGTCTCTGAGTATATTAGGATATTATCCATATAGGTTATAATTCCTTTGTTTAACAAGTCTTGGAAGACATTGCTTATCATACTCTAGAACATAGATAGAGCATTACACAACCCAAATGGCATTACTGTATACTCATACAATCTCCATTGACAGTAAAATGTGGTCTTCTATTCTTCTCCATCCACTACTTGAAGGAGATAGTAGCTATTCTTCAAATATAACTTAGTGAAGACAGTGGCCTTTCAAAGTCTATCACATAGCTCATTCAGCAATGGTAAAGATTATTTACTCTTTACCGTAATCTTATTCAGCCTTCTATAATCAATACATAATCTCAATAAACTATTAGGTTTAGATACAAAGAGGATTGGGGCTGCAGCAGGGGAATCAGATCTTCTTATCTTTCCTATTGCCAGAATTTCATTGAGATACTCTCTTAAGACCTTGAGTTCATTCTCATACAAGAGGTATATAGGACCATAAGGAGGAGTTGTCTCCAGCAATAAGTAAATCTTATACTCATACTCTGAGTGCTCTGACAACCCATCTAACATTTGTTGGCTGAATATATTGCCATAGTTCTTATATTCAGGAAGAAGGCTAAGAGCAATATCTTTATTGTCATCTCTGATGAACTGGGCATATCCAAGATGATATACTTGAGCTTGATTCTCTGCCAATAGCTTTTCTTTGGTTATGAACTCTTACTATCTTTGTCCGACTAGACACTTAGCCTTATACACAATTCATGTCCAAGTGAAACTCCTAGACTTCTAATCTATATCAGGATTATGTTCATGGAGCCATGCTATAGGAAGATAACTATTGATCTTCTTTTCGGACATGTCTACTAGTTCAAATACCATGTTATTGACAGGATTACCAATACGCATCTTCAAGGTCTTAGTATGGTGAAGCTCCAAATTGGGAAAAATCATTCCCGTTAGTATCCATAATAGGAGCTGCTACCCTTCTTCAACACAAGGGACTTGTATCTCTTTTACTCATTGAGTGCTTCGTACTGCAGTTGTAGTACCCATATCTAATAACAATACAGCCTTGGCTGCAGTATTCTTCGTGCCATAGCGCCATTCTCGTTTAACATGAACTTGTATAGACTTAATATGCTTTGGGAGCCTGAAAGCCTCGCCTTCTTCTTTGAGTTTTCTTTTGTAGACATGGTAATGGAAGTCTCTTGCTCTTTGACACAAGAGTGACAACTACAGGTCAAATATGTTAGGATTTTAAATCACAGTGAATCAATAGCTAGTGTGTTTACTATCACTCCAGCATGATTTTGGGTACTCAACCCCCCTCTGATAAACTTGATAACAAAATTCCATTGCTCTAATTAAGACTGGCCTAATGTGAAAATGAACTTAAAATCTAACAAACAAAAGAAAACAATCTGCTTCCAATACTAATGAAATTTTCCATTGAAGTCAGGAAACAACATATTTCCACATAAATAAACAAGAATATAAAGAAGAAATAAATCAAGACAATGCCAAAGAGAATACCACGCCTACCTTAAAATCCTCCACCAGCCTCATTCCTTCGCAGACCGCTACGGTCCAGAATATCTAAGAGACCTTATCAGTCTATATCGACTACAGGATTCTCAGATTATGCTTACTCTCAGATTCCTCCACATAACTTCCTGAAGTTGTATTAGTGTCATCTTATTTTGTCTTCAGGAAAGGGACTTACCTCTTCCTCAGCATCTATATTGACTTCAATGATCTCGGAAGATGATCTTTGGACTCCCAACAACCTCTTTGAAGGTAGTGCTTCAATACAATGAACTTTCTTGTTCGATGCATCATTGACTTCAGCATTATCCACCTTCCACTTCTTGATTATTGACTTAACCCTTTGGCTGAGGTAACAACTGGGTCGACAGAGCAATATTTCTGCCAAAAATGACCCATCTTTCTGCAAGGTATATACTGCCACTCCCTTTTTTGCTTATCAATAAGCATAGATAGAATATTCTTATAAGTATTAGCATGCTCAGAATTCCCTTGCTTCTGTGATGTACTAGTAGAAGATAAGGGGTGCTTAGGGTTAGTCTTACCTAAACCCTTTGTTTCCTGTTTCAGTTGCTTCTTTGAGATTGACAACCTCTCCTTTCTCTTGCCATGTGTTTTACTTTGGCTCTTACTAACTATCTCACCAAAAGTAAAATAGTATTGCAGGGTATAGCTTGTCTTCTATAGAAGGTCTCTATATTCGAATACCACAGTAGGATGGGGTGTCTTTTAAGTCTAAACATTTTGCAATTGGGATGTTAATGTCATCTGGATCTTGTCTTTAATAATCTTAGAGTTCGTATAATCCTATTGAACAATGAGATCTATTACCGAATCTAAGTACTGGTCTACTTGCTTAACTTTCATCTCCAGTTTCATTCACTCTCTTAGCATACGGTTTTGATCAACATGGGTACTAAAACTTGCTATTAACTATTTCCTGAATCCTTCTGATGTAGGAAACTCACGGTTGGGATTAAATGGCATAGCGACCCAGTGAGTACCATCTTCACTGATGTACTGGTATAGGCCAATATACTAAGTTTTCACAGTACCTTGAAGAAGTGAAATAACCTAGCTAATTTTATCGATATCTTTCATGACCCATTCTTAAAGTACTCAAACTTGATTTCTATATCACTAATGAACTGGGGAGTATCGGTAGTATCTCCCTTGAAACAATTTACATTATCTAATTTTTTACGCTTCTTAGGTTTATTCTTGGCAGAGCCCATATCACCACTAGACTTGACAGCCCCTCATGTCCCACTTAGTACTAAAAAGCCTGTAATAACTTATGGGCCCATCGGTCATAGCTTCTCTTCTTCTCAGACCAGGTTGCCTTTGGCCTTCACAGGAATTGTGAGAAATAAGGTATGGAGTCAGCAACTCGGTCAATACTTCTACTGGAGCAACTGTAATCGCCTGAGTTCCCACCAGTACTACAAGCATAGATTTTAGAATGTGAGGCCCTCCCATGACTGTACAATAAGATTAACAGAAGGCCACAACCCCCAGCAACTAAGGCTTTCGAACTGATTCTTCCTCCACTGTATTGCTTTCTTTCGGTTGCTGCCTTTGCCTAAACTTCTCAAAGAAAGTATTTTCATCAGTACATTTCCTGAGAGCACCAGGTATAGTAGGCATCCGAGGGAGAAGGACAGGTTTGACAATAATAGGAGGATGCTCTGGCCTTGGTAGGAGTGTGTTCACTGCCGCTTAGTAATGGCGGTCAGGTACCGAGACATTTGCATACAGCCTTGAGTATTGGTAACATCAGGCATATCTTCCTAATTCTACACCGGTTGCGGAGGTGAAGGAAGAACCTTGCACTTATCTACCCTATAATCACTATTACCCGAACAAGTCCTAGTAGCTGGGCTAGGAGTTCGTCGATTGCTTTGTTAAGATATCACAGTAAGTGCTTTTTCGAGTTGAGCATGGAAGGGGGAACAATGAGGGGAGACTAATGCTTGTAATTGTTGATCAGCAATCTGACTACCTAATTCAGTCAGGTATACTTGATATTGAGGATTGGTTAACATAGCAGTTAAGATCTCAACAAAGTTAACCTGGAGGTTCTTCACTACAGGAGGCACCACAGTCATGATTGTATGATTGTCTTGATCAATCTGGTGCCTAGTATGGGCAGGCTCTTTCAACGCCGATATCGTTTTCTCTAAGGCTCAAGTGTTACTAATCTGCCTTATAAATATTCCTTGTTGTATACACATCTACTCCACACCCACTGTAGCTATCTCCATCCTAAACTTAGTCTGCATTTTCTAATTCCTATACTGCATCTGTTTTTAAGTTTCCTTTATCTGTTTTGTAACTTCAAAAAGAATATACAATTTCATATCTTCTCTAGTAAAATCCACAAGACTAAAACCTTGCACTTGCCTTTTAGGTGCTACTGGAATCTCCAGCTTCTGCTCGGTAAATGATTGGAATAAGACTGAATGGTCTGGAAAAACGATTTCCTCGCAGGCATAGGGTAGGTCAATGTTGGTTGCTTTGAGGACAAGGTCTATGGGTTCTTGACCAAGGTCATGAAAATAGTCAAATACTTCACCTTGTAAGCGCCATTGGTGGGTATCTGCCACAGCAGGGTTGAAGTCATGGGCTTGGTTCAATATAGTAATTTTCATCCAATGCTTCTTGTACCAGACCAACAACTCTAATATTCAAACTGTGTCAATTCAAGGAGGATAGTTACCAGAATTCTCAAGAGTAGGAACAGTTAAGTGAAGTTTTTGCTTAATAATATACTGTGAGTAGGACTCCTTCTGGAAAGATCGATCACAAGGTTTTGACCGTACCGAAATGAATTCTTCTTCAAAAGTGAAGAAATATAATAAATATCAAAGTCTTAATAGTAGAGTTTGAATAAACAAAAATGTAAAACTTAATATTGTTAAGCCAAAGCTTTACTCAATTAAGTCCTAATCTCATAAGGGAGTTGATTGTCAAAGTAGAGGAGAACTCACATATGCTTAAGTAGATTTCATATACTGCCAGTTGCTTCCCATCACTACTCTGTATTTGCAAGCACCCAGCTCCCTTGGGCTGTCTAGCAAACCTCTACTGGTTGGACTAAAGATCCTCTGTAGCGAACCAGACTACTCCGTAGTTTACTAACATCTACTCAACTGAAGTGTTATAGCTGCTGCATCTACAATGTAACTGGTGGGGTAAAAGCTCTTCTTATAGCAGACTTGTTACTGGCAAGCTGATATGCCCCAGTAGATGCAATACCAACTATAAAACTGTCAACCTATATACACTTAGTATTTACGCAGTATCGGCAGCTCCTGAACCTCTATCCTGTTCTACTCTATTCTATATTATTCAAGATGTTGGCTACGTAGCTTTCCTGATAGACCCCTTCACAGGTTGACTACCAATAGGTGCTACCCACAGTTAACCCACCTGGAAGGAGGTGTCATCCTGACCTCAGGCCATGGTCTCAGTGGCCTTAACAATTCTCTAATATTATTACACTTTCTGAGCACAGGACTTCTGTTACCTCTTTGATAGGCTTCCCCTAACCTTACCTATTATGTCTTACTTCAATATAGTATTACTCTGTCAGTTCCAACCCATTTTGTACGAAACCACCTGGAGGCTATTGTCGAGGTATACTGCCACTCCTTCATGGATCCTATGGACAGCCTCGTATTGGATGGGCAGTGTTAGTGTATATAGTATTACAAGTGCTTCTCCCATTGGAGACTTTTACTAGGCTTACTGCAACTCTCCGGAATGTAGCCCATGATGCTTGGAACTTATAACAGGGCTGGGAGGAGATATTAGCTACCATACCTTCAAGTTAGAACTTGTTTGGAGCTTAACTGGTTGTGCGAGAGTAATCCATACAACCTGAGATTTGAACACTCCATTGAGTTTCACGTGACAAACAATCTAATAACTCCCTCCTAAGTCCTGCATAATAAGTTACTTACAAGTTAGGATAAGTTGGCTCAATAGCAGAGTAATCCATGGCCTAAAGCAGTGTAAGTCTGGTCCAAAAATAGAGTAACAACACCTTCAGTTACCACACAGAGTAGCGTAACTCTATCTGGATCCACCTTTGACCAATTCAGGGTAATTCCTAAATTGACTACTTGGATTACCCTACCCAGTAGGGTAACCACTGCTCCTTACTTGTACCTATGTACACTCTTATCAATTTAATAATTATACCCCTACCCAGCAACCACAACCACAATACTTAATAATTTCAACAAAATAAAAAATTAAGATACAAATCCAATTAATGAATAGATGCAATTACATGATCTAAGCTTCAAAGAAATCTAATTACCATTTTGTATTACCTCCATCTTTATCCAAAACAGACTGAATTCTCTCAGGTATTCTTTCTATCCAAGTGTGTAATATCTCTTGGGGAATTAAATCTCACTTCTCCTTTGCTGTCTGAAATAATTCAGCAGCACTATGGAGCCTTCTTTCTAATCTGGAGAATCATTTTCTGAGGACTCTTTTGAGTAGTGCCTAGGTGTTCTTATTAGGATTGAGATTTGGAGAGTTGAGTGGTCAAGGGAGTTTTTTGTAATAACAGTCTGCTTGCAATTTTCGATTTTCCTCACCACCATGGCAGGAAGCATTATCTGCAGCTAGGTAGATCTTGTCACAAGGTCTGTCCAGACCTTTTATAAAAGGGATAAGGTATGGCTAGTAGATCTCAGTTGCATATTGGTAGGAATTGAGGCCAAGTCTGTCTCTTTTACTAGTCTTTTCCTCCTCCCTCCTCTTTCTTACAAGAATTAACTCAGTTCTCCCACTCTTCATCATTGCAGTATAGACACTAATGCTAGTCCTTCTTGGCTTAAAGCTAGACTTTGCAATTTTTTATTCCAGCTCTTCACCAGCTCTTATCCAGACCTTTCTCCCAACAGGATTTGAATCATAGATGATAGTAACTTTATCAATAAAAACCACCCAATTCTATGCTCCTCTCCAGTTCCTCCTTCTCCTAGCAAACTCCTTTCTCTTCTCCTTCGGTCCTTTGCTTCAAAAAGTCATTATCCTTGGTATCAGAAGCTTAAAACCAGCTTCTGCAATAATTTTATCAATAGTGGTCTTGCCAAGACTAATATTTACCTTCTGGGTAATTTTGTGTAGCGCTAAGTGAGGCATAGCATCGATAATAGCCTCTACTGCTCTTCCTTTATCATCTGTAATCTTGGTGGGTTGGCCTTACTTGGAAGCATAATGGGTATCTCCACCTCTTGTCTTTGCTCTGTTAACTAATTTTTAAACAGCAGCCTTGCAGACCCTAATAGCCTTTGCTATTTAATTATACCCCATATCTGCATGCTTATATGGAACATAAATTTCCTTATTCCAGTTATCTTTTACTCAGGTAGAGTGAGCAGGAGCCATTGTCACCAGTAGGATGAGGGAGAGATTATATTATATGGTTGCTGCGCAGGGGTATAATTATTAAACAGACAGTACTGTACTTCTTAGTATGTCATAGTATACCCAACTGAGGTATCTAACTAACAGTATCTCTACTCAGTAGACTCTTGTCTACCACTATTTCTACTGCAGTAGTCTCTTGATACAGGCGTGGACATAGGTTTAGCTAGATGTATAGTACTTCATGGAGTCTTGTTACACCACAGGTTACCCCGATGGTAACACCATTTCACCAAACAACTGCATCACTTCCATTGTCCTATCTTCAAACCCAATCCACTACGTTTTTTAATGTGCTTAACCCCATATCTCTTACTCATGTTACACGGTTCTAGTCTCATTGCTTTTCTCCTGCCTCATAATAGACAGCATTACCAGGGTTAGCTGCCACTTTGATAGCTCTATCACCTACATAGAATGCCACGAGGTATCTAATATCAGGGGAGTACCCCATTTGTAGTATGAATATGTCCACCACATATACTCCGAACAAGAAAGTAGAAAGTGGAGACCCTTGCCAGACTTCTTAGTTGATATTGTAAACTCGTAAAATGCATCCGCTGAACCTGAATGAGATAGACTGATATATAATCTACCTCAAAACCCGCTGACAGAGGTTGGAAGAGTAGCCACCTACTACCAAGAAGTCTGAAAGGAGGTTAATGTTAATATTATAGAATCAGTCATCCATGTTCATTGACAGGATTAGGCCATTGTAACTTTCGATATAATGGAGTAATTCCTGGATGACTCTCATAGGATTATGGATCCTACCTCTCTGTTGTGTGCTAAACTGTATTTCGTCTAAATCAAAACAAGCCACCAACTGAAGTAATACCACCCTTTCTACCACCTTACCAGAGGTCAGGAACAAATGTATTACTGGACACCATTGGGCAACCTCATACCTGGGCTTGTCCATTTTTCATATTAACACTACCTCTGTCCAGAGCCAATCTAGATTGTTGTGTGGCAGCCTGTAATCAATAAGACATTGCAATGCTGTCATGTCCTTCTTTTTCCAAAACTGAAGAAAAGGATATCCTATATAGTCTTCACCAGGTCCAATATTGAAAGGGGAGCTAGCAAGTACCGTTTCCATCTCTGGAGTACTATCCATATTGACTAAACCTTTGTGCTAGAAGGGTGGATTACCTGGGTTGAGCTGTTGCACATTCAGGTCACTAATCTCTACATGCATGATAGCTACGGATCTGTCAGATTGTTCTACAAGGTACTGTATATCTTGCCTCCAGCTTGTGGACCCGACAGAATATGCTAAGGTCCTTGCTGTTGGCTAACGTAGTCCGAATGTGGTCAAACCAGTCCCTTAACAAGTACACTCAGTACACATATCTGGCCAGTCAGTAGTCCTTTGTCTACTCTGCCATGTATTTTGAGTACCGTTTTAGTTGAGCCACATCTAGCCTAATTCTTTCCAACTTCGGTGTCTACTACTCGCACTGGCCTCTGCTAACAGTGGCCCATAGAAGCATGTCTACCACCATTCTCACTCCACTTACAACTGCTTATCACCTATCACTCATGGGCATCCAGCTCTTTCTCCCCTTTGCCTATACCACCTTCTTCCAAGCAGGCCCCTTCCTCATCAGATTATGTGGAGGGTCCAGTTGGAGTCAGATAGTTTAGGCCACATGCTTACAACTAGCAATATTATGGTATTTGGACTTCAAGTATGGCTCCTAGTATAAGAACAGGTCAATCTTGAATATATTTTGGAATATCGATTCGTCAGTAGGGAGCATATTCAGGTAGCAGGATGTAAACCATTTCTTTGGTAACTTTCCCCAATACTCCTGCTTGGCCATCTCTGCTCGCTGGTCCTTGTCTTAATATCTACCATTTAAGTCATCAAATGCAATATCCGCTTTTCCAACATCTCTCAATACTAATTGATAGTTGGGCTTTATGTGTGTGAATAGTATATATATGCTGGCAACAACCTTTTTCTTACTATTCTCCTAAAATACCATTCTTGTACATGCATCCCTGTATCCAACGACATCAAACAACCCGCAAACATGTGAGCCTACAAGATATCAACTTCTGATCCAATAACAAAGAAAAACAAATCCCTACCCTCCACATCTAATAGCACATGTTATACCTCCCACTCACTTAGGGATTCCAACATAAATATAAAAAACAACTCAATAAAACAAAATAAATCAAACACCAGCATTCAATTCCTAATGCTTCTCCCCAAGTTCAATACTATCACTATGACATGAATGAAAAAGAGGCTTTATAAGATCCACCCCTACCCAACAGGTCAGAGCTAATCAGGTTCCCTTCCTTATTTATCATTTCTCAGGCCTTATCCCCTTTGGACTTACTTGTTTGGAGCAGAGGAGGTGCGTGTGCTATGGTTTTTACAAAACCACAGATAGGAGAGGGAGAGGGTATGAGATGTATACATTCCTTTCCCTTGGCCTTGTCTGACTTTTTCGATGGGATGACCTCCTCTTCCTCATTGCTGGTAATTTCTACCAACTTAGGAGTCAGTGATCCCTCATGGCTCCACCATCTGGCCTTTCTTTTTTGACATAGTCCTGCTTTCTGGGGGTTGACAAGGCGGAAAGGGTGTAGGGCCATGTCACAAACGTGACTTGGCATGGAAAAAGTTTCCACATAACTCATGATTATGAGTCATAGGTATGTTATTATTTCACGCATATGACTCATTTGGGTCATATGACTTATTATGCTATGATTTGTTATGTTTTACATATGACTCAATTATGACTCATGGGATGTGCGTCTGGCAAGGATGCCTTGCGAGTGTGCCTTGTGGGTATGTCTTGCGCAGATGATTTATATTTTGTACATAACCTCATTATAAGGTCATGGGTTTTACACATATGACTCAGTCAAGTCACATGACTTGTTTATTCTGTTATGATTGGTTTATGAGTTTTCACACATGACCTTGCTATAAGGTCATGGGTTTCACACATATGACTCGGTTGAGTCATATGACTTGTTTATTGTGTTATGATTGGTTTATGAGTTTTCGCACATGACTTTGCTATAAGGTCATGGGTTTTTAGTGTGTGACCACTTTGGTTACATGACTAGTTTGTTATGATTTGGTTTTGCATATGTGACCACTTTGAGTCACATGATTCTGGGCGGGAAGAATACTATATAAGGAGGCCGATGCGGCTGAGAAGGATTGGTTCTTCACACTTTATTCTAAGTAATTTTCCTCGTCCTTGCCATCTCTTTGCCCCAAGTGTTTCTTTTGTACCTATACTGGACCTTGAGACCTTGGAGTCTGGAGGAGAGATCTGAGTTTGCTCAGTAGGTCCTGGGGTCTTTGGTGTTGAGGTCTGTTGGCATTGTGTAGCGGATTACCTGTTTGCTTCTCTTTTCATTGCTAGGTGGTTATCTCACGATGCTGTCACTTTGAGCACGTCATCCTAGTCGCTTACGAGCCCCTTTTGGCAAAATGTCTTCAGCTTCCTGTCTATCGTCTACTCACAGGTTTTGCGTTCGATTGGGGGGGATGGAACATCGTGTTTGGCGGGATCACCTACCTCATTCTGTGGGCCAGCTTATGATGTTGGGTTTTAAAGGAGTCCTTTGTTCTCGCGATACAAAGCACCCCTGGGTTAGACAGATGACCTTCCCAAGTTCAACTTATTGTACCGGCGGCATCATTCTTCAGTTGGCAGGACAGGACCTGTCCCACCCCTCCTCATTACGTTACATTTCTACGGTCAGAATCCTAGGATGTTGTTTATCACTGTTCCCTATAAAGCTTTGTCCTTGTTGCATTTAGGGTGGTTTAGTCAGATTTCTTCTCACCACCTCAGTGGGGATAGTATTGACTCTGAAAACCCTTACCCCCTGGTATGGTTACTGCTACCTGGAGTGGTGTGAGACGATTAGCTGCCAGGCACTCGCATTGTCTGTGCGTTTGGGTAGTTTGGTTGCAGATTGTGATTGGCGGCTTCATCAATTGCAAGTGGAGCCTACTTGCTGTTTATCTGCTCCTGTTGGTTCACCCTCCCCCTTCTTACTGCGACAGTTGGGGGTGCCTCTTGCCCCTTGTTCTGTCAGTGCTTATTGCCGGACCTGTAGGGCTAGCTTCTGCTGGCTCTGCCTACTCTTTCCCGGCTTGGTTAGGCTTTGGCTGGGCTGGCTTGGATGGTATGGCTGGTGCCAGTGCCTTCAGGTATTGGTGCTGCCTCCTTTGTGGCTCCCGGCTGTGGCTGGTGGGTCTCTCTTGGCTACAAGGTGCTGGGGGTTGGGGCACTATTGGTATGGCCAAGACCAGTGGCTGCCTGATAGGGCTAGGTATGGGCTGTCCTATGGCAATCGGATGGTTGATCTGTCTGAGAGGCTGGACAGCTGAATGGGCTCTGTGACGTCTGGTATGTGGGGCTTGGGTGGGGCGGATTAGCGGGGAAGAGGCACCTGCAAGTACTGGTCGGGTCTGCATCAGGTTGGGCGAGGTCTAATTAAGTGTTTCCAGCTTGGTTTAGGCGGTTGGGTGAAGCTGCTGAGTGCTGTAAAGCTCCCAGATGGTCTGGCTAGCTGATGGCCACTGGTGCTGATAGTGGGATGCGACCACCTGGTTGGACTTGTGTGGGTTTTGTGCACTGGGTTTTGTGAGGATTGTTTGATTTCTTTGGTTTGCCTATGGGTTTGGCAGGAGGAGGCATGGCACCACAAGTGGGAGATAGGTCCCACTGACCTTTTCTGTCTGTCACCACCTCTATGTATTTTTTATGTTTGTGTTGTTTTGTTTGGAGGATAGGCAGTAGGTACAGGTCCTCCTCACCAATATGCTCTTCGGAGGCAACTGGCAAAGTGGGTTCATAGGATCGACGGCCTGGCATGTGGGTGTGGAGGTTGATATGTTGGTTGCCTCCTCCCTACCATTGTGTCGCCTGTAGGTTTAGTTTGAGTTTGTTGGTTTTCTACTGTGGTGGAGGTTTTGCTGTACAGTTTCAGACAGGGTAGTAGTGATTTTATGTTTGTTGGATGAGGAACCTGGTGGGTCGGTCTTTTGCTTGGCTTTGGCTATGCTTCGTGCTGGTTGGCTTCATACCAAAGGGGCTATGGACTTGGACTGGGGTGGGCGCTGGGGTATTTGATAGTCTTGTAATTAGTTTTTGTGTAGGCATAACTTGGGGATGGTAGGTGTGGGGCCGTAGACTTAGTTAGCTTAGGATTAGTGGTATACAGGTTAGCGGTATCCTTGTGCCAGTGGGGGCTGATTGTATGCTAGTATTGGCAGTACAAGTTTAACTAAAATTAGATTGAATTCTAAGTACTTTTCCTACTTATTACTTTAAATGAATATAAAAGACCTTTATGATCTTTATCTTTATTGCAACATTATCGTTAGGCCAAGGAAAGCTCTTCGCGAAAAAGAGTTAGAGAAAGTTTACGATAAGAGTTCCTGATAGATGACTAAGGTCTTGTACTATCGGTAACATAGGTAGAGGCCTAGTGCCATCTTAAGACTAAGGAAAGAATCAGAAGAAGAAGAGAAGTATTGTTCTCTGTCATCAAGAACTAACTATCCAAGGAGTCATCAATATATTACAAAGTGGCACCTATTGCGATGCCAAATGATACAAGATGGGGTCCTTCAACCCAGATATGAAAGAAGACATTGACATCCACAATCAAAACCATAACTGAGGAGGATTTAGCGACGACCTAGATCATGTTTCAGCAGAGTCCTCAAGTGCAGCAAGTCCAGTAACTCCAGAGAATAAATCACCAGTCCATGGCTCTCCTGCAGGAACTCCACTACCCGAGAGAATGTCAGGATCAGCAGTACTTGTGCCACCGGCCTCGGCCGCCCCAGCATCAGGTACTAGCATACTTGGAATGACCGAGAATCAGTTTCAGGCAATTCTGGCAGCAACATAAAATACTGGACAAGGGATATCGAATGATCAAAAGCAAAAGAACCCGACATATGTAACGTGTTCGCAAGGTGCTAATCACGTTATCGATAATAGATATGATAGTTGGCAGGTGGCCTGCTCTTCTAGAGAGGAGGCGAGAGCTGAGAACTAAAGGAGGCTTCGAGGGTGTACTGAGGAACAAAGAAGTAACCGTTTAACCAAGTATATTGAAATACTGTCTGTCGAAGTCTGCTCTTTCTATCGTAGAGACAGGCGGTCTTTAAATACACAAATCTGTTCATGTCTTAACATGAACGAAACTAATCAAAGGTATCACTCGATACACTTTGGTAAAGCTTTTTAAGTGTCAAAGCAACACTTGAAACAAAACATAAAACAAAACCAAGTATCAAACGATACTTAAAACAAACCAAGTATCAAAGCGATACTTAAAACAAAACATAAAACAAAACCAAGTATCAAACGATACTTAAAACAAACCAAGTATCAAAGCGATACTTAAAACAAAACATAAAACAAAACCAAGTATCAAACGATACTTAAAACCAACTAAGTATCAAAGCGATACTTAAAACAAAACATAAAACAAAACCAATAACTCAGTACCCGTACCGGTTACATTCCCTAAAACAAAACAACTGTTTAAACAAACAAAACCTAATAATCATCAAAAACATCAGCTAAAGAATCAAAGGCTTCAAACTCCGCCATCTCTTGTTCATCATAAGTGTCACACCAGGGACAAGAGGAAACTCTAAGGAAACACTTAGACTCGAAGAAATCTAAATCACAGTAGTCACGAATACCACATTCGTGCTGTACATCAACCCAAGCATGATCGCAATCAGGACAGTAGTCAATCCAGAGCATTTCGAAATAGTCTTCAAGTTGGATAGCATCGCGGTTCAACAACAGTCCAACAACCTGTTGTCGCTGCCTCACATTGAGCTCCACATAGTTTGACATCATTATGGTATTTGGATGGTGATTGGTGACTAGATAAAGTTGTCAAGGGCCTGCTCCATAGCTTGATTCTCCTCATCGCTGCTTTCGAACTCCGACTCAAAGTATGGTGCCCAAAATCCATCTCTAGCTTCGAGTTCTGCGTGCCATTGCTCAGTTTCTGGCATTGTAGGTGTCCAACACATGGTGATATAATTGATTGTTGGGGGGAGGGATTCATTTGGCATGTTGTCTTTCCACCATTCGTTCACCATATCCATAGCGTGCTCAAGTCCTTCCAGTGGTTCCCAACTATTTTCACTCGTCGGATATCCTTTCCATTTGACTCGGAACTGATCATTTCCATGCCAAAGGCAGTGGTCTCTGATTTCTTCAACTTCCCATTCATCCTTCTTATCGATGATGATAGGTGCAGGCCGAGAGTGGGTCCTTCCAGGAAACTTGGAGTCGTCATTTGGATGGAATCGCTTGACCGCTGAGGCATGGAAGACTGCAGTATTGCGGCGGTACATGCGTTCATCCATCTGGACAGTGTAGCTCTCCGTATCCTCATCAAAGGATATGACTTTTAAGGGTCCGCGCCATCGGGGTTGCAGTTTCTTGCTGTGTCCGATATTGGTAATGAACATGTTACCATGTACCATGAGCATGTCTCCTGGTGAGATGGGGACATGTTTGCGTCGTCGTTTCTGGGCAGTAGTGGTGCATTGGAATCGGGCAGCCTTAATAGCGTGGAAAGCATCGTTCCGAATTGCTTGGTGGTGGTTTAGATGATCATCAGAGGCAGGGACTGAGGAGTTCTTAAATAGTGTTGTAGGTAGGAGGGGGTATTGACGACCAAAGACTGCCTTGTATGGTGACATCCCCAAGGTATCTGAAAATCTGGCGTTGATATATGCAGCGAGCTCAACAAGGGCTGGTTCCCAGTTGGTTTGTCGTTCATTGATCATATTCCTAATTCCGGTTTTAACTTCGCGGATTTTTCGTTCTGCTTGGCCATTAGTCTCATGGTGTCCTGGGGCAGCCATAATGTGGTTTATTCCGAGGGAGGTCAAGGTTTGCTTCCAGAATCTGGCAGTAAAGCGGGGATCAGCATCACTGACAATAGATAAGGGGTACCCGTGGGGGGTAAACAAGTATCGTTGTAGGTTATTCCAGGTGTCTTTGGAGGAGTCAATAATCTTCATTGGTATTAACCAGGTGTATCCAGAGAATCGATCCACAGCTACCAGGATGGTGTCATATCCGGTGGACTTGTTGAATGGTCCTGCGAAATCGATGGCATAGGATTCACATATTTCACATGGTAGTTGGAGGGTCTGAGCTTTCCCTTCAGGAAGTTGTGTTCGCTCCTTATTTGCCTGACAGAGTTCGCATTGCCTGACAAAATCGCGGAAGTCCTTTCGCATTTCAGGCCAATAAACATATTCTAAGGCATATTGGAGGTTGCGATCCGCACTGTGGTGTCCTTTGTTGTGAATCTCGGATATGACATATTCTCTAATAGTCATTCCATTGAACATATGGCCCTTTGGTATGTATAGGCAACGTTCACCATAACGGGTGCTGGTATATACCATTCTGTTTGATATGTTGTAGGGAGCAAGATCTGCATGCCTGGAGCTATCCATGGCTTTGAAGTAAATTGGGTCATGGCGATATCCTGCTATCATTTGGCTTCGGAAAGAGGAGGTTAATTCTTCTGTGGTTGATCTAACATCTCGTTCATCCTCGATTAGGGATCCTCTTGTTGGTTCGATAGGAGCTTCCTCTTCCTCAAAGGTTTCGTAGAGTTGACGCCGATGCTCGGGAATAGTAGGGGGTATGACCGAGACAATGATTTCATTGTTGTACACTCATAAGGGTCCACCATATAGTGGTCGTGAATCGGTTATGGGAGGAGAGGATGGCGGGGCTGACTGTGAGGGGTGTAAATAGGATATTGCATCCACGGAGGCTGCTGCTTGTTCGAGTTCTTCAAGACCTTGGTATCGTGTTGGAACAGGATTAAGGGTATGAGGAGATTGGGTCGATTCATCTTCATTGATCATCTCTTCTGCTCCTTCTATGGTGTCGAAGCTGGTATCTTTGGAATCGTCAGCAGGCATATAGTACGGTCGCTGGTATCTGTTGCCGAACTTGATCTCAGTCTGGTGAAAAGGGCAGGTGTCATGATAACAGTGGGACCAGTGGAGTCTGCTTTGTTCAAGTTCGTGAGGAGGTGTGCTGCGGAGCGTGCAATTGTCTTTCCATTCTTCATTAATGTCCCTTCCTCGTTCTGTTCCGGCAGCACTGTACATGGTGTAAGAGAAAGGATTGGAGGGAGTGGCAGAGCTGGCGGTAGCCATCGATGGTTCTTGTTCATAGGAGGTGTCGTCAGGGCTGTCCTCGCTTTGTCTTGTGTGGTCGTGAACAAGGGGAGGGTTTGGAAGGTCTTGATTCTCATATAGGCAGGAGAGAGCAGCAGCTAAATAGTTTGTTCTTCCAGGGGTATAGATGATTTTTGCATCGTATTTGCTGATCTCGCCTATCCATTTCGTTCTTCTTCTTCCCAGTATTCTTTCTGTTTTAAGATTAGTGAGAGGTTGGTGGTCAGTGACAATAGTGAAGGTATTGCCCATTAGGATGTGGTTGAAAGCGGCGAGAGCATCAATTACAGCAAGGGCTTCCTTGTCTGTTGTTCCATAGTTCATCTGTGAGTTAGTAAACTTCCTGCTATGTAATGCTGCCGGCCTCGCCGTTTCATGGGAGGCCCCTTGCCCAACCCATGCTCCAACTCCAATATCCGATGCATCAGTAATCAGCCATATTGGTTCTGGTTTACTATAGTCGATAGGTTGAATAATTTTGGCGTTTTTAATCAATTCCTTGATGTTGGTAAAGGCTTGGTCATGAGTGTGGGTCCAGACAAATTCTGCATTGCCGGTAAGGTCTGTGAGCGGCGCTGTCACAGTGGCATGGTGTGGTAGGAACTGGGCAATATAGTTGACTAGTCCTAGGAATCGCATGAGTTCCTTTTGATTCCGGGGTGTCGACCATTCTGTTAAACAGGCTATTTTTCCTGAGGCTGCATGTATTCCTTCATTATCTATAACATGTCCTAGAATATCGAGTTTGTCGGCAAACAGGATTGATTTGTTTCTGCTAGCGCAGAATTTAGCTTCCCTAAGTTTGGTACAAACCAAACCTATATGGTAGGCGTGTTCTGTTGTGGTGTTCGAGAAGATGAGAATGTCATCAATGTAGACCCAAACAAAATGGTGGAGGTATTCGCTTAGGAGGTTTTCCATAATTCCCATAAAGGTGGCGGGCACATTCATATCACCTTGTAACATAACTCGGCTAATGAAACTTCCGAAGGGTGTTTTGAAACTGTTGTAGCGTTCGCTTTCTGGATCTAACCATGTTTGGAAGTAGGCATCGCTTAAGTCAATCTTACTTCGGAATCTAGCCCGTCCAACTGCGTTTAGGATCTGGGTTTGGTTTGGGATAGCGGAGCTGTCCATAACTGTGTTTTCGTTCCGTAGCTTGAGGTCAACCAAGGGGTGGATTCTTTGCCATCTGCTTTGGGTTGAACAAATATAGGAGCGGCACCTGGGGCTTCTGCCCGGTAGATGACTCCTCTTCTTTGTTGTTGGTTGATCCAATCACAAAGTGGGCTTTTGTATGCGTCAGGAATAGAGTAGGTGGGTTGGTTCTTGAGATTGGAGGGGTCTCGGAGGCGGATGTGGTGGTTCACCTCTCTCATAGGTGGTAGTTCTTCGGGTATTTGATCAGGGAAAATATCAGAGTATTCATCCAATAGTTTTTGGGTAGTTGCTTCACAGACTGCGGCTCGGTATTCTCCGCTTGTTGGCTTGCATGAGACTCTGACCTTCTGATCTGGGAAATCGATGGTTGATTCCCCACACCTGATTATAGCTTTCTGGCGGTTCAGGAATGGCATGCCTATTAGGGCATCGTATTTGGCTAAATTTCCAATCAGCATTTCCTGGGGGGGTAGTATAGCAGAACCAAGTCAGATAGTTGCAGAACATGTTTTATGGCTTGTGGATCGTGATCCTTTTACTGCCATATTGACTGGTATGGGTTGGTTAAGGTCTCGGGTTGGGAGTCCATGGACAGAGACAAAGGCATTACTGATCATATCTCTTCCGATTGCGCCAGTGTCGAATAGGACTCGTGCCCTTTTGCCATTGATCAGGATAGTACCTTCCAGAGCGGTGTGTGCTTTGAATGTAGCCGGAGGTCGAACACTGTTGCATTCCACGTCGATATATCCGATATGGATCTCTTCATATTCACTGGATTGGGCGTTATCGCTTTCAACATTGTTGGCCGACGCCTCTTGCTTAATTGCCTTTCCTTTTCCTTTCTTTGTAGGACAGTTCTTTGCCATGTGCCCTGTTTTTCCACATTCAAAACATTCTCCTTTTTGCCGTCTCGATTCTTTGGAGGATTTTGTTTTCTTCTTGAAAACCCGTGGGATATCGTCTTCAGAGTTGCTGGAGGCTTTGTGTCGTGGCTGGCTGTTCCTACTAGAGGATGTTTTGTCTCTGTGTTTTGTAGGCCTTGGTCTCATGGAGAATGGCGTCCTTTCATTCTGCTCTTGCAATTATTACTGCAATATCATCGCCCTCTTCCTCGAGTGGTTCTACTTCTCGCCGGAGGGTAGGGTGCATGGTGTCGTAGAATCGTCGCTTCAGGATGTATTTGGAGATACTTCCTCTCTCCATTCGGTCCTTATACATTATTAGGTCCGTAGCCACATCGGTGATTCGCTTAACATGCGTTCCGTTAACTTGCTGGAGCTGGTTGAATTTGTTGTATAAGAGGTCGTTGGTTATAGAGGATTGGAATCGTCCTTTCAGGTAATCGAGAACTGTAGATCCTCTTAATCTTACATTCCCACCGAAATCCTTATAGCATTGGTGGTATGCGTCGGTTGCCTTTCCTTCACAGAATGATCCAATGATAAGTCTGGTTGTAGGGTCTTCCACATCTTTTCCTTGTAAGAGTAGGAAGTGTGAGAGTTCTGTTGCCCATCGTTCAAAGGCTTCAGGTTTGAGGTCCTTTCCTTCTCCTGTGAACTTTGCTGGGAGGTGGAGTTTAAACTTAGGGGGTTCAAATGCTGCGGGTACCTCCTCTTCTTCAGGCCTTGCCCGAGATTTCCCTCCTCCAGAAGGCCCTCCTCCTGTGCTAGCCATATCTGATTCGCTACTAGATTCGGGGTCGTGTGGAGGTTCAATGGAAGCCTTCTTTGCCGGGGTAGAAGGGAATTCTCCTGGAGGTTGTGTATCTTCCGTGTTTGCAGGATCGCCCTGCTCTTTAGCAGAGCGCCGGGGCTGTTTCTTTCTTGTAAGGTCTTGCCGTGGGATTTGCTTCCCACTCCTGGTCGTCAAAGACTCTATCTTGGGTTTGAGATGAAGCCAAATGTGCTGAGATTCTGCCGCTTCTCTCCGCTAGCGTTCTGAGGTGGATATCGATAGGTTGATCAGGCCTAAATCTGGAGACAGGTTCTTAACCGCTTGCTGAGGTTAAAAAAATGTAACGTATTCGCAAGGTGCTAATCACGTTATCGATAATAGATACGATAGTTGGCAGGTGGCCTGCTCTTCCAGAGAGGAGGCGAGAGCTGAGAACTAAAGGAGGCTTTGAGGGTGTACTGAGGAACAAAGAAGTAACCGTTTAACCAAGTATATTGAAATACTGTCTGTCGAAGTCTGCTCTTTCTATCGTAGAGACAGGCGATCTTTAAATACACAAATCTGTTCATGTCTTAACATGAACGAAACTAATCAAAGGTATCACTCGATACACTTTGGTAAAGCTTTTTAAGTGTCAAAGCAACACTTGAAACAAAACATAAAACAAAACCAAGTATCAAATGATACTTAAAACAAACCAAGTATCAAAGCGATACTTAAAACAAAACATAAAACAAACCCAAGTATCAAACGATACTTAAAACAAACCAAGTATCAAAGCGATACTTAAAACAAAACATAAAACAAAACCAATAACTCAGTACCGGTACCGGTTACAACATGTATGAAGGAGCCAAAAATTAGCTACGAATATTCCTGGCACAATTTGAAGGGTATTTTACCATTAAAGGATATGGAGAACACCATGATGAGATCATGATTCCCATTGTAGAATTTCTACTCAGAGGACTCGCGTGACAATAGATCATGCCCTTCCAAGATGGCAGGAATTAGAGGGAATAGGTCACAGACAAGGAATTCAAGGCAACACTCTTTGAACAATTCGGAGATCCCAATGCTAAGGAGGTAGCAAGATAAAAGCTGGAGAAACTCCAACAAGGAAAATAGACCTTTTTGGCATATTGGAACAAATGCTGACTATTGGAATAGGAGGCAGAGTTTAATAATACTACCCTCAATATCATCCTCCAAAGAAACTGTAGTAAGAGACTTCGAGAGGTATGGGGAATCTCCAACTTGCACCACATAACAGCAGAACGATTTACAAGATTAGTGATCGATAAGGAAAGCAAACTAAACATGGTTCGAAACAACTTAGAGAATACCATAGCATATAGGGTGGCCCAATTATCCAGGAAGGTGTATAGAACCTTCAAACCGCAAGCAGCTTGAGGTGAAAGCAGAGCATTACCACCAGGCGAAACAATGAAGTTGGACAAATCAAGAACAGGACCTGCTCTGAAGCTGTCAAAGGAAGAATATCCTAGAAGAATGAAGAGGAAACTCTACTTAAGGTGTGGAAAAACAGGACATCAGATACAAGAATGCAGAAGCCGACCCGACTGTGGATACCAAGGGAGCAGAGCTGCTGGAAACAATCGCTTCCAAGCTTAAAAGAGGAGCAACATTCGCGAAATCAGCACAGAAGATTTACCGGCAGAAACCAATGAGGGTTCCCACTAAATGGTAGTCTGGGAGACCCAAGATGGGGACCTGGAAAACCCATCAAGTTAGCAAACTACGACCCGGCACTACAGACGCAAAGGAGAGAGAAAGACAGAGATCATGTGATGATCAAAACAAGGAGACAAAATGAAAAGCATGAAGAAACAATAATATATGTAATGCTCAACTCAGAAGCAACAGAATATTTCATCAACAAAGAAATTTGCGACAAATACAGACTCCACTCTAAAAAAGCGAAGAAAGCGAGATAAGTCTACCTAGTAGACTGGAAAGCCAAGCGCAATGGGTTGTATAACCCATACGGCGACAGTACTTATGGACATTGACAGCCATAGGGAAACAGCAACCTTTCAGGTAGCCAATCTCAAGAACCATGAGATAGTCCTAGGGATGCCATGGTTACAAAAATATAACCTAACGATCAATTGGAACAAGAACAAGTTGACCTTCACCAGCTAACTGTGTGCGACATGTTGTCTCAACAGTTCACCGGTGGTCTACTTGACACAGATACGAGAAGCAGAAGAAGAAACTTTACATACAAAGTTCCCTGAGATGTGACAAGATAAGAGAGTTCGGATACAAAAGCTGGACCCAGGGGCAAAAGTGCCCACAAAAGGTTCTAAAGGGGCAGAAGGACACAACCTGTATGCCAACAAAGAAACCAATATACCTGCCAATGGGCAGGCAATGATAGTAACAGGAATAGCCATCGTACTACCAGAAGGCACCTATAGGTGGATAGCATCCCGCAGCGGTCTAGCAGTTAAACATGGACTCATGACAATGGCAGGGATGATCGATGCTGACTATACAGGTGAAATCAAGGTGGTCTTTGCCAACCTGGCTCAAGAGAACTACAAAGTCCAGAAAGGCAATTGAATTGCACAGTTAATCATCGAAAAAATCAACCAAGAGGATGTACATGAAGTAGATCAACTGGAAGAAACCACAAGAGGAGACAAGAGAGTTGGAAGCATGGACCAAAACCAGCCTGATACAATAAAAAAATTGAGATCAAGGAGATCACAGTACGAGCCTTTGGACGGTACTATCAAAGAGGAGATACAATGGGAATTCTCAAATAAACATACAAAGACGAAAAAGCAGTCCTAGTGAAAATCAACATCAGCAAGGAACTAGCAATCCAAGACAAGAAATACCAAAGCAAAAAATATTGGAAAGAATTGATTCCAAAGGAATATCATCAATTCACGAACCTATTCCAAGAAGAAGAAGCTATGGGGCTACCAACCCGGAGACCAGGAATCGACCACGAAATTCTGCTAGACAATGACGAGAAAACGGGAAAAACAATAGAGATTCCATACCAGAAGCTATACCTACTAGGAGAGGCGAAGTTTGAAGAACTTAGAAAGTACATCAAGTAAAACCAAAAGCGAGAATGGATCAGAGACTCCTTTGCATCAGGAGGATCTCCAATACTATTCTTCAAAAAGAAAGATGGAAAAATGAGACTCTGTGTAGACTACAGAGCCCTCAATTCGTTTACTAAAAAAGATCAATATCCACTACCCTAAATTGGAGAAGCACTGGATAGGCTACAGTCAGCACAATACTTTAACGAACTCGATATCAAGGATGCATACCACAATATACGCATCAAAGCAGGAGACAAATGGAAGACTATATTCACCTCAAGATACGGGATTTTCGAATACT
The DNA here is from genome assembly GCF_000151645.1 of Tuber melanosporum. Classification (NCBI taxonomy): domain Eukaryota; kingdom Fungi; phylum Ascomycota; class Pezizomycetes; order Pezizales; family Tuberaceae; genus Tuber; species Tuber melanosporum. The sequence goes on from NW_003298786.1 coordinate 345,950, forward strand.
TGATTATGCCTTTTGGGCTAACCAATACACTGGCTTCATTCCAAAGATGGATCAACAAGATACTTAATAAGTACCTCAACATATGTTGCATTGTATACTTAGATGATTAACTCATCTACTCGGAAAACATGCAATAATATTAATAGGATATCAGCAACATTATGGCCACAATACAAGGATCAGGAATGAAAATCAAACCCACGAAGTGCCAATTCCATAAAGAAGAAACCCAATACCTGGGATTTATGATCAATCGGAGTGGGGTCAAGTTCGACACAGTCAAAACAGTAGCAATATAGGATTGGGCCAAACCAAACAACAAAAGAGATGTTTAATGCTTTATGGGATTCTGCAACTTTTATCGAAGGTTCATAGAAGGGTTTATCAGGCTTGCAAAACTACTCTACAACCTAACCAAGGAAGACAAGAAATGTGAATCGGGAGAAAGAAAACAAAAGGCATACGATGCCATCTAGACACATCTGATATCAGCACCAATACTGGTACACTTCGACCCAAACCGAATGACAATGATTGAAATGGATGCCTCAAAATATGTTTATTCAGACATACTATCGCAACAATGCAAAGACGGAAAATAGAGGCCAGTATCTTATCGATCCATCACAATAACCCCTACAGAGTGTAACTACAATGTTGTAAACAAAGAACTAGTAGCAATAGTTTGAGCATTAAAGGAATAGAGGAGATACCTTTTGAACAACGACCATCCAGTCCAAATTCTAACTGGCAACAAGAATCTGGTCCTGTTTATAACTACGAAAGAATTGAACGACCATCAGATAAGGTGGATAGAACACCTCAGCAAATACAACTTCAAAATAGAATACCGACCAAACAAAGAGAGTGGGACGCCAGATGCTCTTACAAGGATTGCAAGCAACAAACCACCAATAAAAGAAGACGAAAGGATAAAACAAAAAACATGAACACTATTACCAAAAACCTACTTCGAGGCAATGGAGGTTATCCAATTCACATCGATGGAAGAAAAGGATATCATGAAGGCAAATAAAGGAGACAAAACAATTCAAACAATAAGGGAAGCATTGAAGGAAGGAAAAAAGGAGATGAAAGGAATCGCTCTAGGTTTATACCAATGGGAGGATGGAAATAGGTGGTACGACGGAAAACAATGGATTCTGGAAGAAGAAAAGTTAAGAAAAGATATCATACGACAACACCATAATATCCAAATGGCAGGACATAGAGGAATAGCAAAAATCAGAGAATTCATTGTGAGGTCATTCTATTGGCTAGGACTGTGCGAAGACGTCAAAAGATATGTCAAGAATTGCAACATATGCCAAAGGACAAAAATGGCTAAACACGTACCATACAGATTACTGAAATCGAACGAAGCTCTCCAATAACCATGGGAAACAATTACTATGGATTTCACTACGGACCTACCATTATCAGAGAAATGCGATAGCATCCTGGTCGTGGTAGATTGTCTGACAAAAATAAGTCATTTCATTCCAGTCAGAAAAGATATGGACACGAGGGATTTTTTACAAACATTCATCCCAGAAGTCTTCTGACTTTACCGCCTCCCAAAGAATATCATTACCGACCGACTCAGAGGAACATTGTTTACATCAGAACTGTGGAAACAAGTAACTAGAGAAATAGGGATATAAAACAGTCTGAGCAGAACATTTCACCCACAAATGGATAAACAAACAGAACGGGTAAACGCAATACTCAAACAATATTTACGGGACTACGTCAATTACCAACAAGATGATTGGTACAAACTGCTATGAATGGCCGAATTCGCATTCAACCATGGTAAACAAGAAACATTTGGCACGAAACCCTTCTTCACGAATTACGGACAACATCTACAAAGTTAAACCACATATCATATGATTAATGGGATAATACTGGATAAAGCAGACATGGGAAAACTACACGAGACATTACAATATCAAATGAGTCAAGTACAATAACACCAAAAACAACAATACGATAAACACCAAAGATCAGATCTAAACATACAACCTGGAGATATGGTATGGCTAATACCATGCAATATCTATACGATACGACCATCAAAGAAATTGGACTACAAGAAAATCAGGCCCTTCAAAATACTGGAAAGAGTGGGCAACCAAGCTTATAAACTCGACCTTCCCCCCTCAATGAGCATATACAACACCATCCACATCTTACTCCTCGAATTACACAACGACAATAAGCTTTCCTCACAAATAATCATTCCTCCCCCTCCGATTGAACTCAAAGGAGAATCAGAATACGAACTCGACGAGATAGTCAATTCACACTTCACCTACGGAAATCTACAATACCAAGCCAAGTGGACTGGTTATTCACCAGAACACGATAAAACTTGGTAGTTCACACACAACTTCAAACACGCACAAGATGTCATCTCAACCTTCCACCAGTAATACCGAGGCAGGCCCGGCTCAGGTAACGATCACATTCAACCAAGAAAAAGGCAAGGGAACGGCTCCAGTGCCATTGCAACCATACATGGGCTAGAGCAATAGCCCCCGCCAAACTACACCAACCAGCCTCGAAGACTCATTCATCAGGCGGACCGACAAAGAACTCAGAGAAAGGAAAAAACAGGCACAGCATAATACAATGTCATGGACGTTATGCTACTATAATGGATGCCCCACATAATATGGGCACAAAGGAAGGCTTGGGGTGGTTCCCGAGAGAATACAAAAAGTATGGTCTATGCCCAGACCATGCCCTAAAGCACTAGAAACAGTACTTCAACAACACGTGCAGGATGCCCAGGATGAAGAAAATCACTGCAGAATACTACCCGCAGAAGGATGGAACAAAGAAAGAATTGGACAGAAAGGACGCCATAATATGGCAGAGGGCTAGGGCTTCCAGCATGAGGCCCAGAGAGGGGGGAGCCCAAAATTCATCTACGGAAATGAAACCAGATGTGAGGAGCCTGCACAGGCAAATCCGAGAACTTCTAGAACAACTGGGCCAAGCCGAGGCCACAATTTCGACAAATGATAAAATAATCGCAGAGTTGTAGCAGGTGAATACTGCCCAATGAGGCACGATCAAGATGACAAACCTCATCTTGGAAACATTGAGGGTATGATAGCGGCAAGCAGACTACAAGCTCAATAGGGTCCGGAGGTCCATGCATTCGGCGGGACAGGAAATATTGAAACTTGAGGATAAAGCGTGATGGAACTCAGACTTAGGGAAAGAGGAGTTAATGTCATGAATGTGGCTTGGCATGGAATAGGATTTCACATGACTCATGATTATGAGTCATGGGTATGTTATTGTATTACGCATATGACACATTTGGGTCATATGACTTATTATGTTATGATATATTATATTTCGCACAGGACTCAATTATGAGTCACAGGACATGTGCCTGGTAAGGATGCCTTGTGAGTGTGCCTTGTGGGTATGCCTTGTACATATGATTTATGTTTTGCACATGACCTTTTTATGAGGTCATGGGTTTCACACATATGACTCAGTCGAGTCACATGACTTGTTTTTTGTGTTATGATTGATTTATGAGTTTTCACACATGACCTTGTTATAAGGTCATGGGTTTTGAGCATGTGACTACTTTGGTCACATGACTAGTTTGTTATGATTTGGTTTTCCACATGTGACCACTTTAAGTCACATGATTATAGGCAGGAAGAACACTATATAAGAAGGCCGATGCGGCTGAGGAGAATAGGTTCTTCACACTTTATTCTAAGTACTTTTGCTACTTATTACTTTATATGAATATAAAATACCTTTACGATATTTATCTTTATTACAACATCATTGTTACACCATGGAAAGCTCATTCCCAAGAAGTGTTAGAGAAAGCTTATGATTGGCGTTCTAGATAGAAGACAGAGGTCTTGTACTATCGGTAATGTCAGCAGAGGCCTAGTGCTATCATAAGACTAAGGAAAGAAACAGAAGAAGACAAGTATCGTTCCCCATCGCCAAGAAATAACTATCCGAGGAGGGATTATTACAGGCCACCAGCCACTATTGTCTTTATTACTGGGAGGGGGGTGGGGGGAGATTTCTTGTCAGCCTCAAAGGCTGAGTACCATTCATACGCGGTGTAATAATCTGCCCAGTCACATAGCCAACACCTTTGATGAGTATAGGCAAAAGCTTCTTCTACATTCTCAGGGCAGTTGATGATTTTACATGTGTGGTACCAAGATAAGTACTCTCCGTACCAAAATTGACACTGGGGTGAAAGGATACAGGTAATGTAAAAGTTGTCTACCTGTAGCCACTTACGATAAATCTTTGCTGGGTAATGCTCAGTAAAATCCCTAACATTTCGGACTTATCAAGAAATAAAGATTTTTCTTATTTTCATTGCAGCTTTGGCTACCTTGTTCATTTCTACTACAAAGCGGATACAGCAAGAGACACTGTTAGACTATCTCATAGGGTGTATAGACCCTATATTGTCAGGACACGATACAGTAATGATGTCAGGATTGCCTAGCTCCATATTACTCCGTAGGCTGTCTGAAGCCTTTTTTCTAATCTATGTGTCAACTTTCCACATTGCTCCAATGCCATTGTTAGCAATGTAAATGCCTTGAACTATGATCTTAACCTTTTCCTCATCTCTGTAAGATAAATTCTGCGAGTGAAAGTTCCTTCAACTGTGCCAACTGTGCTTTGTCAAGACAGCCCCATAGCTCAGCATCAGAGTGTAAACTAGAGTGAGGAAAATATATCTAATCTTGTCGTGGATGTGTCTAGCACAGACATACAGGAAAGTTCCCTCAATTTTTGGAGAATTCTACCGTGTGGTGTTGATGTAGTTATGAATGTAGTCAACAGTAACACCCTCTAGCAGTCTCACCTCTCTGTAGGTGGCAAATGGCATGTCTATGTGCCTTTTCCTAGGATTGGGAGTTGGTGAGCACCTTGGTGGAATAACCATCAAACTTCTTGGATTGGGTTGGCAAGGTAGGGCAGCTGGGTAGTCCTACTGTATAAGACTACATTTCAAACCCCAGCCATAGTTGCTACCAGTTCTGATGGAAGAATTAAAGCCTCAGGAACAATAGTAGTGGCTGTTGGGGCTTGAGCCTTTCTGTCAGTAGCCATCTGCTGAGTCCTGGCCAGGACTGCCAATATCTCTTGGTTAGCTTTAGCTGCAATCTTTCTCCTCCTTCTGGCTGTATTACATAAACACCTCCCTGTCTGGTTCTTCTTCTTTTTTTCATCCTCTTTCTCTTTCTCTTCCTGTTTCTTTAATCTTACTTTCTTTCCCACCGTGGTTTCAGCTACTTTCAGGATAACCACTCCACTGCTGGAAGAGCTACCACTGCTAGCGCTGTATGAGGTGACCACTGATGCAGCCTGTAATGGTTTTACTGTGTCCTTGGATGAGATACTGTGTTTTAGACTATAGGCCAGTTTTCTACCCACCTCTACAAAGGAGGCTTTAGCAGCAGAAGGTGTTAGGTCAGCATCCTGGACCTTGGTAGGGACTTATGTAGACACATCAGATAGGGAGCAGGGTATGAGGGTAGTGTTCTTAGACCTAGAGGTTATAGACAGGGATCAATAGGGGGCGAACCTACCTTTCAGATTATCAATCTCCTCTTTTTCTCTGCCAACAATATCCATCACCATCTTAACTACTCTCTCCAGAGGGTGGAACCGTTCAATAACCCAGGTGAGAGGTACCTTCCCAGTGGACTGCCTCTCCTTTCATATCTGAATATCCTCAACTGTATCCTTTACTTCGAAACTCTCCAGCATAAGGGTAGGTGACAGACAGGTTGTGTATTCTCAGACAGGATGTCTTCAAGTTATTCCATACTAGACCTAATAATACTGCTAGAGGCTGGGATGGGGAAGGGGGACCTACCAGCCACTATCATCTCATCCACCTCTACTAAGAGCTAGTCAGACTTGGCAACCACAATTTTAGCATCCTCTGACTAGATCTTTAGTAGGTGTACTTCCAAGAGGGTCGCCATACTTAGCAGGATCTCAAATGTTCCTTCCAGCTACTATCCTAGTAATGTGAATGGGATAGAGGACATATCGAGTGAGGAAAAGCCATGGACAGAAGTGTCAAAAAAGCTGAAAGCATTGATGCTATCCTCCAGCTCCATTGTTTCCAAATTCTATTCTTCTTCCAAAGTCATGGGAGTACCTCGAACAATATCATAGGCTAAGTGGACAATATCCTACATGGTTAGTACTGAGGAGCAGGAGGAGAGGGTTTTCTCAATAGTAGCGGGTACTACTACAGGTGGGGCTAAGTATTTTCATTACTCTTCCAGTATTACTGAGGACCTATTATTAGGGATAATCTATTTCTTGCATTCTTCTCCAACCATGTTAGACCAGAGAAGGTGAGGCTTTAGAGAGAGACCTGGGACAAATAGTTAGTAGGAAGGATGGGAGTAGGCACAGCCAGCCAGCATTTCCTTGGCTGGTGGGATGTAGTCCTCATTAGAGTAGTCAACCAGTTTGAACTTCATGGGTATTTACAAAGCCTTTTCCCATGAGGACAAGCTGGATATAAATAAGGTAGTCAAGGAGGTGGCAGTCTGCTTGGAGTGTTCTTGGGCCACTATTTCATCAAATGCCCATTAATGGGCCAAGAACAAGGTGGACCATGTGCTGGCCTCAACTGTGGGGGAGGTGAAGCTATCTTTATTCCAAAGGTAAAAGGTAGATTCCGGAATCACTTACAGGAAGTCAGTAGGTGGAGAGGAAATGGGGATGGACAACATGTAGGCCAAACTATGATCATAATTGAACTGACCAAAATGTTCTGTAATTGAGGCCTTGTCCCAGCTACAGGTGATTAGACAATCTTTCCCAAACAGGAAACCCATCACACAAGCCTCTACCTCTTTCATTATGGTAGGGGCCATAAAAACATAGCCCTACTTACTAAATCATTCAATGCTAGGTTCACCATATTGGGACAAACAAATTTCTAGGTAAAAGACAAGAAATGACGGTGCATGCTTGGGACAGCATATGATGGTATAGTTATAGGGACGAGGCTACAGAGAGCCCCAGAGGCGGATACAAGAGACAGGATAATGTGAGCTGTCGCAAGTATGAAAATAGAATGATTAGAATTGAACTGAACAGGGTTGACATGCTTAAAGAATAGATAGAGTCCGAGGAGAAGGCTGAGGCCGACAAAGTTGCCATCCTCACTCAAGCCTGTGTCCGGAGACTACTAGAATTAACAACAGATATCATCCTCTATAACACCATCTTAAGAGAGAACAACTATTTCAATCACTAACCGTCTAACGAACACAAAGATAAAGAATTTACATCAATGAAGTTATCATAAGTAGGGGAAAGAGCGTTGTATAGGTATTGAAGCTTGCTGCTGATGCAGAGTAAAAGCAAGGACGAGGAAATTACATAAAATTAAATCTAATTTTGTTTAAAATCATACTGTCAAAACTGGCATATGATGAGCTGCTACAGGTATAGGTATACCACTAGCCAGTATACTACTAATTACAGGCTAACTAGGTCTATGGTCCAGCACCTACCATCTCCGAGTCATGTCAGTATGAGAACTCATTCTAAAACCATCAAACAACTCTGTGCCCTCTTCAGTCCAAGTTCATAGCCCTTCTAGTATGAAGCCAACCCTCTCTAAGTGTAGCCAAAGCCAAACAAAAGACCAATGCAACCAAGTTTCTCGACCAAAAAAGAAAAGAAAAACTACCACTGGGTTCCTATACTGTCCTGCAGCCTTTCTCCATCTTAAAAGAAACCTAATAACAATTTAACTCTACAGGCAGTACAATGGCAGGTAGGAAGTAACCAACATATCCACCTCTCACACATGCATGCCAGGCCATCAACCCTATGAACTTACTTTGCCAGGTGCCGCTATTGAGCGTGCCGGTGAACAGTACATATACCCATTGCCTGTAACCTAAACAAACACCCAAAATAATATGAAAACATAGAGGTAGTGACAGACAAAGATAGTCAATAGGGCCTATCTCATACCCAGAGTGCCTTGCCACCTTCTGCCATACCAGTATTCAAACCACAAAACTAAACAAGCCTCACAGAATCCAGCGCACAAGACTCAAACAAGTCCAATCAGGAGGTCGTAACCCACTATCCGTACAGGTGGCCATCAACCAGCCAGTCTATCATGAAACTTTATACCACTCAGTAGCTTAACCTTGACAGCTCAGGTGTTGCCAGAAACATTTAATTAGACCCTGTCTAACCTGATGTAAGCTTGACCGATACTTATAGGTACCTCTCTCTCCCTAGTCAGGCCCCCTTAAGCTCTACATACCAGAAACCACAAGGCCCATCCTACCCCCTCAACACCTCAGACAGGCCAACCATCCCACAGCCACAGGACAGCCTATACCTGGCCCCATCAGGCATCCACTTATTTTCGCTCCACTAACAGAGTCCTATTGCTCGACAACATATAGCCAAGGGGGGCCCACTAGCCATAGCCTAGAGCCACAAAGAAAACAGTACCAATACACCAAGGTACTAGTACCAGCCACATCATCCAACCCAGCCAAACCGTAGTCTAACCAAGCCAGAAAAAGGTAAGGCAAAGTCAGCTGAGGCAAGCTCCACATGTCTAATAAAAAGGATAGACTAAACATCAAGGATGAGGCACTCCTAACCAAGGTGACAAGGAGGGAGGAAGCGAAGGCAAGAGAAGCAGACAAATAGAAGGTAGGCTCTACTTACAATGTGTAATGCTGCCAACTACAATCCACAACTAAATTACCCCAACATACTGAGAACATAGGTATTTGGCAGCCAATCATCATATACCACCCTTAGCAACCATAACAGGCATCCCCAGAGGTAAAGGTTTTCATAATTAAACTCCTCTTTATGAAAGCAAAAAGGAGACAAGACTAAATGACCATAAATGATACAAGGATAAACTATAAGGAAACTGTAATAAAAAAATCATAGAATTCTGATCCTAGAAGTAAATTGTAACAAGCAATAGCTGTGTAGTTATTGCCCAGGTTACCTGAGAAATGATGCGGCTAATATGACCAGTGCAAGATACAGGATGATTATCAAGCAAACCCGTGATCATTGTGTATCATGAGAACTAAGGACTTTATTAAAATCCAACAAATATGAGCTGGCCTAAAAAATGACATGGGTGATATCATCAAACACAATATTCCAATCCACCCGATGGAACGCGAAAGCTGTGATAAGACGATAGACAGGAAGTGGAAGATGTTTTGAAGAACGGGACCCATGAGTGACAGTGATGAATTGCGCGAAGTGCTGGGTTCTTGAAAGCAATCGACAGATAGTGATAAAATGGTATGCAAACAAGTCAACAAGCCCTTAACTACACAATAATTCTTAACAACAGAATACTGGGTGAACCCAGATAACTGCCCAGTATCAAAGATCATTGTAGGAACTGAAACTCACTACCATGGTGGAGTGAAGGCAAGGATGAGGAAATTATTTAGAACAAAGCATGAAAAACTCATCCTCTGAAGGTCCTACTAACTCTTTATATCGTTTTTCTTCACGCTCCAGTCATGTGACTGAAGTGGTCATATATACCAAACCAAATCATAACAAACTAGTTATACAACCAAAGTGGTCATTTATGCAAAACCTATAACCTCATAGTGAGGTCACATGTGAAACACGTAAACAAGTCACATGACCAAAATAGTCTTCTGCATGAAACCCATAACCTCATAGTAAGGTCATCTATGAAATATATATACAAGTCATATGGCCAAAATAGTCAATTGTATAAAACCTGTAACATACATATAACTAATAACCATAGGTCTTGTGAAACCATTTCTTGTGAAGCCACATAGATAACATGTGGTAAGTTATACACTATCCAGTTACTCACTGGTGGCTTGCTCCCTGTAGAGGTGAGGAGGCTAGTTCAGTCTTATAGTATTTGGCCTAGTGGCTTAGCTAATGCTTAGCTGATATTGTGAGACTCTTGTGAGGACTAGTTAGGGCTTTATCCGGTTGGATAACCTGTAATTAAGTGTTTCTGGCCGCTGGTAGCCACTAAGTACTGAAAAGAAACTGTGCTAATGGCGATCTATTCAGATAGTTAGATGTGACTACTGGCCTGGACTTTGCTGGGCTTTTGGATAGCATTGATATAGTATTTGTTTGGTTTTCTTGAGTGGGCTGAGGGTATGGTAGGAGGAGGAAGGTACCACTAGTAGGAGATATTCGTACCTAACAAAAGCACTGAAGAAGGAGCAAACTAGAGTAGGTTCACAGAAGACTCTGAGTGCAAAACAAGTGTGGAAATGAATGATTGATAGACTCTCTCTCTCTCTCTCCCGCCTATGCTAGCAAGAACAAACTAGGAGATATATATCTCCATCAAAACAACAATAATCTTACATGTGTGAAACTAAAAAAACTCTAAAGAAATACATGCGGCTGATAAAAGAAAACTCCTGCAATCTAGAACTCTCCATGATCCATCGTAATCCATGGAACCTCAAACTCAACAATGCCAATGAGCAAACTGTTGTATACATAGGAACTAAAAGAAACCAATAAACCAATATCCTATAACAACCAGCATAGAATGAGAAAAGAGCAAAGCCTCTGCTAGGTGCAGTACCATAGGAAACCACGATTACAGATACCCTGTATTCTTCCGTCTTTTAACTAGATACCCGTAAACCTGCATAACCGGAACCCTTGATGACCCAAACTATCATAGCCCCATGACTAAAAGGCCTCTATTGAACAGGAAATAGGGTCCACTAGCTTTAGAGGTCTGTTACCACTGCCCAATTTCCTTTGTTAAAAGGTCATAGAAGGTTGGTAGACAGTTTGGTCTAGTGGCAAGATTATTGAGTGGCCTTGGCCGAAGGATTTCTACAGTGAAGGAGTAATTGTAAGCCAGTATTCATACTAGAGGTAGTGTTTTTGTTAAGCTTTTTCTCGGGCAACCTGGGAGACTGAGACTTTGCTCAGCTTCAACTATGTCTGAAAGTCTAGTGGTTTCCACTAATTATCTGGATTGGACCCATACCGGAGAACCTATAGTGTTGGTTCAGGGAGGACTTTTATTACTATTGTGGGTTTTGTATACAGTATTTGTGTTGGAGCATGGAGCAAGCATGGTTAACATCGGGTATTAGAGGTTTAGCAAGTTTGTCATTAGGGGTAGTCACCAGCTGTGTGTTGATCAGGAAGTCTATAAGCCCTGGACTTGTCAAATGCCAGTATTGGTAGTACGAGTAAAAATAAAATATAATTGAATCATCTAAGTTATTTCCTACCACATATCTTGACAAATACTACTTCCAATTCACCCCTCATATATCTTTCTTGCTGGAAATCTACAACTATAGTGCGCAATAGTTGCAGTTGTAGTACTTAAGAAAATAAGAGTATTTACTTCAGCAACAAGAAACAACTACAAGATGGTCACTATATTGAAGAAGTCTGATATAACTACATATATTACTTCTACAATACGACTTATAACATGTTAAATAATTGTATCCAGAGAGTGAATGAAGGGCAATCCTTATAGATAGTATAACGATCTACCCCCAGATAGTGAGTTCTTGGCTATAGGAAACTATACTTGTCTTCTTCTTCTACTGTACGATAGCTCTTAGCCCTATGCCTATGGTACTAATAGTACAAGACTAATGTGGTCTACCTGAAATACCTATCATAAGCTTTCTCTAATACTACCTAGCATAAAGTCTTCTCATCATAATAGTATTGTACATTGACAAAATTAACCACAATTCAACAATTGGTGGCAACCCACCCCTCTTCATCACCCTGCACTCTCAACAGTACCTAAAAAAAAAAATTTGATCTAAGTTAATCAAGAAGAAACCATTCTGCTCAATTCTATTTTTCAATAAACTATTCCTCCTATTCTTCACAGTCAGGCCAAAAAACCAATTTCCTCCACAGATCTCATCTCTCTGAATTTACCAGAAGGAGGATTCTCGGGTTACATGGACCTCAGATGAGATATCAGCAAATTTTCTACTACATTAATATCCCCTACACTACTGTCGAAGACACAATTACAAAGAGACATCAAGATGGCATGGAGAATAAGGGTAGAGAAAGATATCTCAAAACTACCAAGTCACAGGATAATGCTATAGTGGAAGACGTTCTTAAAAATCACTATACTACCTATTCAGACATTGCTGAGCAAGTTGTACCCAATGTTTCTAGTAGGACAGTAAGGAGATGACTTGAAAAAAAGTATCTTGAAAAGTGGATGGTACAAGAGAGAGTTCATTTAGATAAGGATCTAGCTCAAGAGAGGTTGAAATCGGTATTAGCTTATAGGTATTGGATAAAGGAGATGTAGAGAAGGAAGGCAATGTGAGGGGATGAGGTAGCTGTGAAAAGGGGAAGAGGAAAGTGGAGAAAATGGGTATTCAGATACCCATATAAGAAATCAAATAAAGATTATGTTGAATGTAAGTTTAGAAGAAGAGAGAGAGGGATTAGCCAGATGACAATGGGTTATTTTTATAGTCAAACTCATGGTCTTTTTTTTACCTGTTTATCCTGATCCTTCTTTTGCTAGGTGTGGAGTTACTAGGAAGTCAATTATTGATGTTTATGATTATTATGACTTTTTAGGAATATGGGAGAATATCAGAAAAAACGCTGGAGAAGTAGAGGTATTTTTTATCATTGACAATGCAAAGACTCACTTGCCTTTTAGGAGATGTCTTAGAGGGCAGGGAATTACACTGATGGAAATTTCTGCCAACTACTAGATCTTAATCTAATTGAAAATCTTTAGTCTCTGGTAAAATGTAAGCTTCACAAGCACTATCCTGAGCTATATCTTATGAAGAGTAATGTCAATGTGGTCAAGAAGGCAATAGTAGAGGCCATCACTCATTGTTAGAAACTTCTTGACCTAACAGTTTTTAATACTTTAGCTGGATCAATAGTAGATAGAATTGAGGCAATTATTAAGGCTGATGGGTGGTATACTAAATATCAATTTCTACTATGTATTTACATATTGAATTGTTTTTTTTGATTTTCTTGATAGTGGATTGGTAGGTAAGTATGGTTGTCATCATCAAAGATTTTCCTCTGTTGAATCGCGATTAATTTTGTCCACGCACAATAAAAAAGATCATGATAATAGTAAAGAGTATAAAGGTGTTTTATATCCAGAATGGCATAAATAATCAGGAGGAAAAGTACGGAGAATGTAATCTAATTTGATTTAAACTAGTACTGCCAATACTGGCATATAGTAAGCATCAGGACTGGGCCCCTATGTTGCCACAAGCTGGACACCACTAACTACGAACAAACTAAATCTCTCATTATGTACTTCAAATGTACCCGTATAATGCGTCAACATAAACACTGAATACAAAACCAATACATATACCACCAAAGAAAATTCTCCTCAGCTCAGCATACCCGCCAGTCAGGTACCCATACAAAAATCAAAAATCCACTATGGCCAGGTGAATGTGATTCAGCAATAAATACCTCCATGCTAGAAACCTACCCATACATCCCTACTCAATGATCTTGGGAGACCCACGCTGACCATCATGGCAACCCACCCTTAAGTCTCAAACCAAATGAAATACCCAAAGCTCAGGCATGTGGATATAAAGAAAAGCTAATTTACAGAGTAAGGACTCACTTGCTGAGAAGGTACGAATTATGGTAGACTATCAAAGGAGCACCACAGTAGCAGCATGGCCCAAATACCTTGATGGAAGGTGCCAGAAAGATTGAATCCCTGAGCTGTTAACACCTAGCCATATATACCTAGATATTATACAACACAAACCCCTCAACTTCTTCTACAGACAGAGGACTCTGCTTGGACTGCAAAGTAGCCAGTTTGTAAAAGTGAATCGAGGAAAGCAACAACTCTACCAAGTTGGGACAAGTGACACAGGTGAGGATTGATCGCATTTGACTCAGCCCTTCGGACAGTTTTTCCTCTTCCTACACCTACGTGTAGGTCTAGAAACTGAGGTAGACAGGCCATACCTATCACCAAATACTGCCGCAGGGGGAATACCACTAGAGACATTACTCCAACTAGCTATAGGCTCAGCCACAGTGGGCTCAGGCACCTGCCTCCTTTAAGGGTGTAATACCACAGCAGTCAGCACTACCACAGGGGGATCCACCCCATCCACATTAGGAGCAACCACCTCTTCTGGCTACAGTGGGTCAGGAACTGGACCACATATTCTACCATCCATGACCACAGCTACAGGTGAGCACACAACAACTGTCAACTCAACATTCCACAAAGGGAGCTTCTCCAGTAGTTCTTGAGAATCCTCTACATCTAGCCCTTACCTACAACCAAGACCACCATAGTAACAAAAACAATGGAAGGGATAGACGAAAAGGAGATAACTGTAGGAGTGTCAGCAGCCCATATCATAATCAAACTACAAACTATATCGCCTTTAGAAACTTGGGTGGCCAATTAGGTAGATATTTCATTCTCCATACAATAAAATTACCAAGAAAGAACAGAAAGGTGGTGGTGAAGGTGAGAAACTTCAACCTATAGGGTGAAGTTCTTTATCATGGCACAAGACTTAACCACAAACAAATATAGTGTGGACCTAGCAGAGAGAGTGGAGGCTCACTTACCTATTATGACCGTGATGAGGTAACTGAAGTGAACAATCTAAGAGATAAGAAAAAAGAAACCGAGGCTTCCGGGAAACGTAGAGGATGGAATAACAATCAGGAACAAAAAAGGTTCTCAAGGTTACCGACCTGATGCTAATCATGAGAAAGCAATTAAGGATTTTGATTGGTCAAAGGCAGACCTTCTAGTTCTGAGATAGGGTAAACATGAAGATGAGAATAGTACTTAGACATCTTTCTAAGTTTATTTAAACTCGTACCCCCAATACTGTCATATGACAAGCTCCCGCTGGCATGAGGATACAACTTACTGGTATACCACTAATCCTAGCTAAGTAAGTCTAAGGTCTTGTACCTACCATCTCTGAGTGATGCCAGCACAAGAACTACTTACATGACTATCAAACAACGCAGTACCCTCCCCAGTTCAAGTCCATAGCCCCTCTAGTATGAGGCCAACTAGTACTAAGTGTAGCTAAAGCTGAGAAAAAGACCAACGTGATCACGTTCCTCATCCAACAAAGATATAATAACTAGCACACAGTCTGTATACTGTCCCACAGCCCCATCAACCAAAAAAGAATACCAAAAACAATCTAAATCCACAGTTGGTACCATGGCATGGAGGAGGTGACCAGTATCTCTATCACTCATACCCGTATGCCAGCCTGCTAGAACTATGAACCCACTTTGCTAGCTGCCTCTATGGAGTATAACAGTGCGGAGGACGTGTACCTGCTACCTGTAACTAAACAAAAATATGAGAAACAAATAAAATACATAAATGTGGTAACAGAACGAAGCAATTAGTGGGGCCTATCTTCCACCAATGGTGCCTTACTTCCTCTAGCCATACCAGTAACCAAACCAAACAAACCAAACAAATCCCTCAAAATTCACCGCACAAGACTTAAACAAGTCAAACTACGTAGTTGCAACCAATTTTATGAACAGTGGACCGTCAACCTCCCGGTCTGTTTGAAACCTTTACTGCATCCAGCAGCTTATCCTTAACTGACCAGGCAGACTGGAAACACCTAATTCGACTCAGCCAATCTAATGCAAGCCCAACTAGTACTTGCAGGTACCTCCCATCTCCCCAGTCTTCCCCCTCCAAGCCCTACACACCAGACTTCACTGAGCCCATCCAGTCCCCCCAGCCACTCAAACAGATCAACCACTCAACAGCTATAAAACATTCTATACATGACCCCATCAGGCACCAATTGGTGGGCCTCTGTACCAACAGAGGTCCAACATATGACAATGTAGAGCCAAAGAGTGCCTGCCAGCAATAGCAGGGAGCTATAAAGAAGGTATTACCAATACTTGCAGGTACCTGCACATGAGATATCATCTGACCCAACAAAACCAAAATCTAACTAAGTTAGGAAAAGGTAAGGCAGAGACAGCAAAAACCAGCTCCACAGGTCCAGCAAACTGCACAAACCAAACAATGGGTATGAGGCACCTCCAACTGACGAGAATGAGAGAGGGGGGGCGAACATAACCTACATAGACAAATGAAAGGTAGGCCATACTTGCAATTGGTGAGGCAATCAACTACAATCCACAACCAAACTACCCCAACACATAGACAACACATGTATCTGGCAGCAAATCATTCCACAGTACCTGGGGTAACCATAAAAGCCTCACCAGGAGATAAAGGTTATTTCAGGGTTATAGCCATCCCGACAGAAGGCGAGGTAGAGACACTTGACTGAACTACTGTAAATGCTACAAGGACAACAAACTCTAGCAGAACAGTAATAAACAATATCATAGGATTCTAACTTTAGAAATGAAATGCAATGAGTAAGGGCAGGATGGTACTTGCAGTCTCTTGTCTATTGATGTGGCCAGTATAAGGTGTAGAGGATACTTGACCATCATTACATGAATCTGTGGATGTTCTTTATCTTGAGGACTAAGAACTCTATTAAATCCCAATAGAAAACATGAGCTGGCCCAAAGAACGACACAGGTAATCCCCCCAAAGACTATGTTCAATCTCCTCCTAATTGAACACCAAACCTGTGAGTAGACGATTAATTGGAAGCAGTAGACATTTCACAGAAAGGGACCTATAACGGACCATAAGGAAGAGCTTGAGGTACCAGTATCGTGAAATAACCAGCAGGTGACATAATGGTGCAAATAAGTAGACCAGTCATCAACAACACAACAATTCTCAATGTCAAGATACTGGATGAACTCATATAACTGTCCAGCATCAAAGATCCTTGTAGGCATGGAAGCCTACCACGAGGTACACTCAAGACAAGGATCCAGAATGTACTTAGAACAAAGGGTGCAGAACTCCTCCTCCTTGGGCCTTACTGGCCCCTTATATAGTCGTTCTTCTCGCACCAGTCATGCAACCTCAAGTGGTCACGTGCGAGAAACGAAATTAGAACAAACTAGTCATATGACCAAAGTGGTTACATGCACTAAACTCATAACCCCAAACAGGTCATATGTGACAACCCATAAACCAATTATAATGTAATGAACAAGTTATATAATCCAAAGTGGCCACATTTGTGAAACCTATTTTACTATAAGGAGGTCATGTACAAAATATAAATCCTATGTTCAAGGAACACCCAGAAGGCATACTTGCAAGGCACACTCACCAGGTGCACATCCGATAACTCAGGCTTAAATCATGTGGAACCATATCAAATCATAACATAAACAAGTCATATAACTGAAATGGTCATATACAAGAAGCATTAATATACTTATGACTCATAATCATAAGTTATGTAAAAACACTTTCCTTACAAAGTTACTTTCATGACATTATCACCTCTCCCGTTAAGCTCAAGTCCCTTCTAGCTTAGTTTCTTTCATCGTAGATCCTATTCACCACCCATCGGATGCTTTTCACATTGCGATTCACGATGTCGTATTTATTATATAGGAGATCGCTCAAGTGTTTTGCTTTTTGTTCCAACTGTCGAAGTTGTTCTTCTATGTGGCTGCTCTTGTCATTATAGGACACCCAGATTACCCCAATCATTACCTCTATCTGTGCCTTTCCCCTCTTCAATTCCTTAATAGTTCCTTTCTGCAAGGCAATCATTTCTCTTTACCTGGGAATCTTTTCCACATCTCTTACTTGGAGGTATATGTTTTTTATTCCTTCCTTTGCTAGGCTCTGTCCTTGAAGCCCTGTCCTTCATTGCCACCTCAACCTTCTGTTGTTAGGAGCAGGAGTAGTACTTTCTGCTACTGTTCTGCCAGTCAATTTTTTAGTGTCTAAACTGTCTCAGGCCTCAGGGTTGTTCTGTTACCTATTCTGTGCTTTCCTCCTCCTCATCAGAGGTTTTCATATTATTTTCCTTAGTCTGGAACCTGCTATAATTCTCCATAGCATCTTTGTGCACTATGCATCCATTGTCTGTGCACGCCATCTGGCTCTATACAGTGTGGTCTGGTTCTTCTTTCTGTCATTTTTCTTCTACTGCTACCAATTACAATTTTATGGCATCTGCTGAAAAGCTAGTTGGGCTAACGGTAATACAGATGTCCTCTTGACCATCAGAAGAGTCCACCATGGTTAGTTGTTGGTTCATACAGTTAGCGCTGGTAGAAATTCTTAATGACAACTTGTGTTTTCGTGAAGTCAATGGCTAGATATCACTCTTGATCGTATTTTACAGTGTAACTAGTCAACTGAGCATAGCATTAAAGGTGACCATAGTGCAAGTAGGAGTCTATTATCTCTTTAGGTTTGTATTCGGGTTCTCTATTGAGTTTGATTGAAGGCACAGTGTAATTGTTTACAAGGGAAATTTATAGTCTATTTAGGGTTCAATGAGGGAGATGTCGAATGTCTTGTGTATTTTCATTAACTGGAGAAGAGCGAGCTTATAAGCGCGACTTCCTACCCTTGCTAAGATTTTAAATGGTTCATCTTGCAGTTATCTAATTTCCTGAATGGTCTTGTAGTATTGATATTGTGTGGCAATAACCAGACCATATCTTCTAATTGCTGGTTCTGATCAGGTTTTTTGTATTGATCGTAGAAATCTTTGTGTCGTAATTGTGGAGCGACCATTTCCAACTGCAGGGTTTCCTGTAATTGACTCATATCTTCATTTTCTGCTATCTCCTTGGGTATTGCTTGAATTATGGTCTGATATTCTGGATGTCATCCATAGTTAGTGTAAAAGAGAGTTGTCCTCATTGTTTCTTGTCATCTATTATTTTAGGCGAATTCTGTCATTAGTACTAATTCGCTCCAATTATCTTGTTGATAATTGACATATGCTTGTAGGTATTGTTCCAGTATTTCATTTATCTGTTCCCTCTTGCTATCTTTGTGAGGTTGGAAGGCCGTGCTGAATTGTTTTTCAGTTCCATATTTTGCCGTAGTTTCTTTCTATATGCCCGTAGCAAATAGCAATCCTCTCTCCATGATGATATCCTTTGGTTGTCCATAAAATCTGAATATTTCCTTCAGGAAGGTATGAGCAAACAGCTATGCTGTCATATCCTTTCTGCATGAAATAAAGTAACTCACTTTGGTCAGATGATCAACTATTATGAGAATAGTGATATAGTAGTGTGGCTCCAGTATGTCTGTGATGAAATCCATTGATATAGATTTCCAAGGTTTTTGCTAGTACATTATTCAGTTGTAGTACTCCATGGGGTATGTGTCGGACCACTTTCCTTCTTCAATATATGTCACAATTTTTGACATATTACTTAACCATCTCCCAAAGTCCAAGCTAGTAGTAGTGTCTGCTGACCAGCTCAGCAGTTTTTACCATTCCTCTGTATCCTACCGAGGGGATATCATGATGTTTTCATATAAGGCCCATCCTTATCTCTTCTTTATCTAGTACCCATATTTTTCTATTGAATTAGAGATAATTGTCCTTCAATTAACATAGCCCTAAGGCCACCCTCGTCTTTATAGTTCTTCTGTCACAAATGTACCGGTATGAAAAAGGTTTTCACGTGATACATGGTTATGAGTCACAGGTATGTTATTGTTTCACACATATGACTCATTTGAGTCATATGATTTGTTTTGTGTGGGATTTGTGATGATTTCGTACATGGCTCAAATATGAGTCACGGGACGTGTGCCTGGTGAGTATGCCTTGCGAGTGTGCCTTACAGGTAAGCCTTGCGCATATGATTTATGTTTCACACATGACCTCATTATGAGGTCATGGGTTTCACGCATATGACTCAGTCAAGTCATATGACTTGTTTATTGTATTATGATTGGTTTATGAGTTTTTGCACATGACCTCGCTACGAGGTCATGGGTTTTGAGCATGTGACCACTTTGGCCACATGACTAGTTTGTTATGATTTAGTTTCGCACATGTGACCACCTTGGGTCACATGACTATGGGCGAGAAGAATACTATAGAAGGAGGCCGATGTGGCTGAGGAGGATAGGTTCTTCACGCTTTGTTTTGAGTACTTTTCCTCGTCCTTGCCGACGCTGCGCCCCCAGCATTTCCTTCGCCCTCATGATGGGCCATGATGCCTTCGATTCTGGGGGAGATATCTGAGTTCGCTCAGTAGTTCTTGGGGTCTTTGGTGTTGATATCTGTTAGGTGTTGTATCGTGAACTACTTGTTTGCTTCTCGTTTCATCGCCTGATGGTTTCTCACGATGCGGTTACATCAAGCACTTCATCACGGTCACTTATAAACCCCTCTCGGTAAAATGTCTACGGCTTCCTGTCTATCGTCTACTCGCAGGTTTCGCATTCGATTAAAGGAATTGAACATTGTGTTTGGGGGGATCACCTATGTCGTTCTTTGGGCCAGCCTATATCTTTTGTTGGGTTTTAACAGAGTCCTTAGTTCTCGCGATACAAAACGCCCTTGGGTTAGACTGATGACCTTCCCAAGTATCAACATATCATACCAGCCGCATCAATCCACTGGGAAGGGGGCCTCGCCGGCCCCCCCCCTCCCTGTTACTATATGTTTCTACGGTTGGAAATCCTACGATATTGTTTATCGCCGTTCCCTTGTAGTTTTGTCCTTGTGGCATTTACGGTGGTTCAGTCAGGTGTCTCCTCTCTGCCTTGATGGGAATGGCTTTGGCCCTGAAAAACTCTGACCCCTGGTGTGGTTGTCTATGACTACCTGGGGTGGTGTGGGATGATTGGCTGCCAGACACTCGCATTGTTTGTACGTTGGGGTGGTTCAGTTGTAGTTTATGGTTGGCAGCTTCACCTATTGCAAGTGGAGCCTATATTCTGTTTGACTGCTTCTGTTTCCATTACCACTCCCTTCTTGTCACGTCAGTTGGAAGTGCCACTTGCTTAATGTTTAGTTTGTGCATTTGCTGGACCTGTGGGGCTGGCTTTGGCTAGCGCTGCCTGACTTTTTCCGGCCCAGTGGGGCCTCCGTCCAGTTGGGTTGGAGGGTCTGGCTGGTGCCTGTGCTTTCAGGTATTGGTACTGCCACCTTCTGGGCTCCTGGATTCGGCTGTTAGGTTCCCTCAGCTGGTATGGAGTTGAGGGTGGTAGCTCTGTTGGGTGGCCAAGACCAGTGGCTGTCTGTCTGGGTTAGGTATAAGGTGTCCTCTGGCTATCAGATGATTGACCTGTCCGAGAAGCTGAAGGGGCTGGATGGACTGTGTGGTGTGTGATGCGTAGGGCTTGGGGGGGGCTGATTGGGAGGAGAGAGGCATCTGCAAGCACCAGTCGGGCATGCATCAGGTTGGGCGATATCTGATTAAGTGTTTCCGGCCTGGTAGGGCTGTTGAGGTACAGCTGCTGAGTGCTGTAAAGCTCTCTTGTGACCCAGCTCGGCTGATGGCCACCTGTGCAGATAGTAGATTGTGACCTCCTGGTTGGACTTGTTTGAGTTCTGCATGCTGGGTGTTGTGGAGTTTGTTTGGTTTCTTTGGTTTGGCAGTGGGCATGGCTGGCGGGGGAAAGGTACTACAGGTGGGAGATAGGCCCCACTGACCATTTCAGTCTGTCACCACCTCTATGTATTTCCTTTGTTTATGGATTTTGTTTTTTGGGGGACAGGCAGAGGGTACAGGTTATTCTGCACGACCACTAACCT
>NW_003298786.1:367707-406514 GCF_000151645.1 Tuber melanosporum
CACTTGGCAAAGTGGGTTCATAGGGTCGACGGCCAGGCATGCGGATACGAGAAGTGGACATGTTACTCACCTCCTCTCTGCCATTATGTTGCCTGTAGTTTATATTTATTTTGGTTTTGTTGGTTTTCTACTATGGTGGATGTTTTGCAGGAGGATGTTCAGACCGCACGGTAGTGATTTTATATTTTGTTGGATGAGGAACCTGGTTGGGTCAGTCTTTTGCTCGGCTTGAGCTACGCTTAGTGCTGGTTCACTTCATACAAGAGGAGCTATGAACCTGGACCGGGACAGGCACTGGGTTGTTTGATGGTCTTGTAATTAGTTCTCTTGTGAGTATGACGCGGGGATAGCAGGTGCACAACTATAGACTTGGTTAGCTTAGGATTAGTGGTATACTGGTTACCGGTATCCCGGTACCGGCGGGGACTCGTCGTATGCCACTGTGGGTTGTATGAGTTTACATAAAATTAAATTGAATTCTAAGTACTTTTCCTACTTATTACTTTAACGAATATAAAACAACTTTACAACCTTTATCTTTATTGCAACGTTATCATTACGCAAAGGAAAGTTCTTCACGAAGAAGAGTTAGGGAAAGCTTACGATAGGGGTCTCCGATAGAAGACAAAGGTCTTGAACTATCAATAACGTAGGCAGAGGCCTAGAGCTATTATAAGACAAAGGGAGAAGAAGTAAGAGAAGAGAAGTATCATTTCCCGTCGCCAAGAACTAACCATTTTAGGAGGGATCGTTACATTACAAAGCGTCACCTAGTGTGACGCCAAACGATACAAGACGGCATCCTTCAACCCAGACAGAGAAGGAGATAACAACATCAACGACCGAACCCTCAACCTAGGGGGATTCAGCGACGCCCTAGATCACGTTTCAGCACAGCCTTTAAGGGCAGCAAGCCTGGTAACCCCAGAGAAAGTATCGCGAGTCGATAGCTCCCCCCCAGGAACTCTACGACCTGAGAGAATGTCAGGATCAGCAGTACCTGAGCCACCAGCCCCTGCTGCTCCCGCACCAGGCACTAGTATACTTGGAATAACTGAGAATTAATTTCAAGCATTTCTAGTGGCAACACGAAACACAGGACAAGGAAACATCCAAAGACCGAAAGCAAAAGAACCCAACACATACGAACGAGCTGAAGACAAGCTACAAATATTCTTGGCAAAGTGCGAAAGATATTTTGCTGTTAAGGGATATAGAGAACACCACGATGAGATCAAGATTCCATATGTGAAATCTCTACTAAGAGGACTCGTGGGGCAATAGATCATGCCTTTCCAAGATTGATGAAAACAAAGGGAATGGGTCATGTACGAAGAGTTCAAGGCGACACTCTTCATGCAATTCAAGGATCCTAACGCTAAGGAGACAGCAAGCCGAAAGCTGGAGAAACTCCAACAAGGAAAACAAACCTTTTTGGCATACTGGAACCAATACCAACTGTTAGAATACGAGGCTGAATTTGATGATGCTACTCTCTATATCATCCTCCCAAGAAACTGCAGCGAGAGACTCTATGAGGCATGTGGAATCTCTGACTTGCACTACACAACAGCAAAACAATTTGCAAGATGGGCGATCGATAACGAAAGTAAACTAAACATGGTTCAAAGCAACCCGGAAAACACTATAGCACATAAGTTGGTCCTATCATCCAGGAATGTGGACGGAACCTTCAAACCACAAGCAGCTCGAAGTGAAAGTTGAGCATTACCACCAGGCGAGACAATGGAGTTAGACAAATCAAGAGTGGGACCTGCTCTAAACCTGTCTAAGGACGAATACGCCAGAAGAATAAACGGGAAACTCTGCCTAATGTGTAGAAAAGGAGGACGTCGGATATGAGAATGCAGAGCCCGACCCGACAGCGGGTACCAAGGCACCAAAGCTGCTGGAAATAATCGCTTCCAAAATCAAAAGAGAAGCAACATTGGCAAAATGATCGCAGAAGATTCACTGGGGGAAAACGACCAGAGTCCCCAGTAAACAGTGGTCTGGGAGACCCAAGATGTGGACCTGGAAACCCCATCAAGTTAGGATACTACACTGCACTACACATGCAAAGAGGAGAAGGAGATGGAGATTATATGATGATCAAGACGAAGATATACAACGAAGAAAATGAAGAAACAACAATATAGGCAATGCATGACTCCGGAGCTACCGAAGATTTCATCGATAAGGAAATCTGCGACAAATATGGCCTCCGCACCAAACAAGCCAAGAAAGCGAGACAAGTCTACTCAGCAGATGGATAGCCAAGCGCAATGGGTCCTATAACCCATACGGCGACAGTACATATGGACATTGACTGACATAGCGAAACAGAAACCTTTCAGGTAGCAGATCTCAAGAACCATGAGTGTAACGTGTTCGCAAGGTACTAATCACGTTATCGGTAAGGAATTCGATAGTTGGCAGGTGGCCTGCTCTTCCGGAGAGGAGGCGAGAGCTGAGAACTAAAGGAGGCTTCGAGGGTGTACTGAGAAACAAAGAAGTAACCGTTCAACCAAGTATATTGTGATACTGTCTGTCGAAGTCTGCCCTTTCTATCATAGAAACAGGCGGTCTTTAAATACACAAATCTGTTCATGTCTAGCATGAACGAAACTAGTCAAAGGTATCAACTGATACTCTTTGGTAAAAACTCCTTAAGTATCAAAACGATACTTAAAACAAAACATAAAATAAAACCAAGTATCAAACGATACTTAAAACAAACCAAGTATCAAAGCGATACTTAAAACAAAACATAAAACAAACCAAGTATCAAAGCGATACTTAAAACAAAACATAAAACAAAACCAAGTATCAAACGATACTTAAAACAAACCAAGTATCAAAGCGATACTTAAAACAAAACATAAAACAAAACCAAGTATCAAACGATACTTAAAACAAACCAAGTATCAAAGCGATACTTAAAACAAAACATAAAACAAAACCAAGTATCAAATGATACTTAAAACAAAACATAAAACAAAACCAATAACCAAGTACCCGTACCAGTTACAATGAAATAGTCCTCGGGATGCCATGGTTGCAAAAACCAAATCCGACAATCAATTGGAATGAGAACAAGATGACCTTTACAAGCGAACTATGTGCGATACGAGGTCTCAACAGTTCGCCTGTGGTCTACTCAACACCGATACGAGAAGTGGAAGAAGAAACTTTGCATGTAAAGTTCGCCCAGATGCGGCAAGATAAGAGAGTCCGGATACAAAAACTGGACCAAGAGGCAAAAGTGCCTACCAAGGGTTGCAAAGGGGCAGCAGGATACGATCTGTATGCCAACGAAGGAATCAAGATACCTGCTAACGGGCAGGCAATGATAGTAACAGGAATAGCCATCATACTACCAGAAGGCACCTATAGATGAATAGGACCCTGCAGTGGTCCAGCAGTTAAACATCGACTCATGACCATGGCAGGAGTGATCAATGTCGACTATACAGGTGAGATCAAAGTGGTCCTGGCCAACCTAGCTCAAGAGGACTACGAAGTCAAAAAATGCAATCAAATAGCACAGTTGATCATCAAAAAAATCAACAAAGAGGATCTGCGCGAAGTAGATCAACTGGAAGAAACTACAAGAGGAGACAAGGGATTTGGAAGTACAGACCAAAACCAGCCCAATACAACAAAAAGAATTGAGGTTAAAGAGATTAAAGTACAAGCCTTTGGACAGCACTATCGAAGAGGAGATAGAACAGAAATTCTCAAATGGACATACGGAGACGAAAATTCAGTCCAAGCGAAAATCAACATCAGCACGGAACTAGCAATCTAAGACAAGAAATACCAAAGCAAAAAGGGATGGAATGAATTGATTCCAAAGAAATATCATCAATTCAAAAACCTATTCCAAGAAGAGGAAGCTACTGAGCTACCACCTCGAAGACCTGGAATCGATCACAACATTCAGCTGGACAAAGACGCGAAAACTGGAAAAACAAAAGAGATTTCCTACAAGAAGTTATACCCACTAGGAGAAGCAGAGCTCAAAGAACTTAGGAAGTACATCGAGCAGAACCGAAAGCAAGAATGCATCAGAGACTCCTTCGCATCAGGAGGATCACCAATACTATTCGTCAAAAAGAAAGATGGAAAAATGAGACTCTTTGTGGACTACAGAGCCCTCAATTCAGTTACCAAGAAAGATCGATATCCACTACCCTTGATTGGAGAAGCACTGGACAGACTGCAGTCAGCAAAATACTTCACCAAACTCAATATCAAGGACGTATACCATAATATACGCATCAAGGGAGGAGACCAGTGGAAAACTACATTCACCTCAAGATACGAAATGTTCGAATACTTGGTTATGCCTTTCTGGCTAAGCAATACACCAGTTTCATTCCTGAGATCCATCAACAAGGTGCTCAATAAGTACCTTGACATATGCTGCATCGTATACTTGGACAATGTACTCATCTACTCAAAAAACATGCAACAACACCAGAAGAATATCAGCAATATCATGACTGCAATACAAGGATCAGGAATGAATATCAAACCAAGAAAATGTGAATTCCATAAAGAGCAAACACAATACCTTGCATTTATCATGAATTGAAGCGGGGTCAAGGTCGACCCAGTCAAAATGGCAGCAATATGAGATTGGGCCAAACCAAACAACAAAACAGATGTTCAATGCTTTATGGGATTCTGCAACTTTTATCGAAGGTTCATAGAAGGATTTAGCAGGCTTGCAAAACCACTCTATGACATAATAAAGAAAGACAAGAAATGGGAATGGGGAGAAATGGAACAGAAAGCATATGATGCAATACGAATACATCTAACCTCGGCACCTATACTGGTTCATTTCGACCCAAACTGAAGAACAATGATCGAAACAGACGCCTTAAACTATATGTGCTCAGGCATACTATCGCAACAATGCGAAGATGGAAAGTGGAGGCCAGTGTCTTACCAATCCAAGACAATGACCCCCGCAGAGTGCAACTACAACGTTGCGAACAAAGAGTTATTAGCAATAGTTTAAGCATTAAAGGAATAGAGGAGATACGTTTTGTACAACCACCATCCAGTTCGGGTTCTAACCAACCATAAGAATCTGGTCCCGTTCATGACTACGAAAGAACTGAGAGACCGCCAAATAAGGTAGATGGAACACCTTAGCAAATACAACTTCAAAATTGAATACCGACCAGGTAAAGAGAGTGGAAAGCCAGATGCTCTCACAAGGATTGCAAGCGACAAACCACAAACAAACGAAGATGAAAGAATCAAAGAAAAAACATGAACACTATTACCAAAAACCTACTTCGAGGCAATGGAGATTATCCAATTCACATCAACTGAGGAAAGGGAAATTGAAAAGGCAAATAAAAGAGAGAAAACAATTCAAGCAATAAGAAAAGCATTGAAGGAAGGAAAAAAGGAGATGAAAGGAATTGCTCTGGGTTTATGCCAATAGAAGGAGGGAAACATGTAGTACGACGAAAAACAATGGATTCCGGAAAAAGAAGAGATAAGGACAGACATTATACGACAACACCATGATATCCAAATGGCAGGACACGGAGGAATGGCTAAAACCACGGAATTTATCAAGAGGTCATTCTATTGGCCAGGACTATGTGAAGATGTCAAATGATATGTCAAAAACTTCGACATATGCCAAAGGACAAAAACGACTAAACACGCACTATATGGATTACTGAAATCAAATGAACTTCCCAAACGGCCATGGGAAACCATTACTATAGATTTCATCACAGACTTACCGGCATCAGAAAATTGCAATAGCATCCTGGTCATGGTAGATCGTCTAACCAAAATGAGTCATTTCATTACAGTCACAACAGATATCGACATGAGAGATTTTATACAAATATTCTTCCAAGAGGTCTTCCGACTTCACAGGCTACCAAAGAATATCAGGACCGATCGAGGAACACTATTCATATCGGAACTATGGAAGAAAGTAACCGGAGAAATGGGGATACAAAACAGGATGAGCATAGCGTTCCACCCTCAAACCGATGGCCAAACAGAATGTGTAAATGCAATACTTGAACTGTATTTACGGGCCTACGTCAATTACCAACAGGAATATTGGTACAAACTACTATCAATGGCCGAATTCGCATACAACAGTGGAAGGCAAGAAACGATCAGCACGACACCCTTCTCCACAAATTACGGACAATATCCACAAAGTCAGACCACAAATCATACGATTAATGGTATAATACTGGACAAAACAAATATGGAAAAACTACATGAGGTATTATATTACGAAATGAGTCAAGCACAACAACCACAGAAGGAACAACACGATAAGCACCGAAGGCCTGATCCGAACATACAACCAGGCGGTATGGTATGGCTAATACTACGCAATATCCATACAACATGACCATCAAAGAAATTGGACTACAAGAAAATCAGACCATTCAGGATATTGGAAAAAGTGGGAAGCCGAGCTTATAAACTCAACCTTCCACCCTCCATGCGAATACACATTACATTCCACATCTCACTCCTCGAATTACACAACGTCAAGAAGTTTCTCTCATAAACAATTATTCCTCCCTCTCCGATCGAACTCAATAGAGAACCAGAATCTGAGCTCAACGAAATAGTCGATTCCAGCTTCTTCCACGGTCACCTCCAATACCGAGCCAAGTAGACTGGATATTCGCCCGAATATGATAAAACTTGGTACTTCGCACACAACTTTGAACATGCACAAGATGCCATCTCAACCATCCACCAGCGATACTTAGGCAAGCCCGGCACAGGTAACGATCATGTTTAACCAAGACAAAGGCGAGGGAAAGGCTCCCGCGCCATTGCAACAACACAAGGGCTGGGGCGACAGCCCCCGCCCAATTACACCGACCAGCCCCGAATACTCATTCATGGGGTCAACCAATGAAGAACTAAAGGAAAGAGAAAAACTAGCACGGCATAACGCAATGTCATGGCCGGTATGCTATGATGACGCTTGCCAAACATTTTTTGATGACAAAGAAGGCTCAGGATAGTTCCCGAGGGAATGTCAAAAGTGTGGTCTATGCCCAGACCACATCCTGAAGCATTGGCAATAATGCTTCAGAAATGGGTACAGGATGCACAGGGCACAGAAAGTCTCTGTGGAAGACTACCCGCAGAAGGATGGAAGCAGGAAAGAGTTAGAAGAAGAAGATGCCAGAAAGGCATGGGCTGCGAGGATGCGGTCCAGGGAAGGGGGAGCCCTAAACTCCTCAGCAGACACAGAACCGGACGTCAGGAGCCTAGACAGGCAAATCTGGGAACTGCATAAACAACTTAGCCAGGCCGAGGCCACAATTTCGGCAAGCAATAAAAGGATCGCCGAGCTAAGACAGCTGAACAATAATCAGTGGCACATGATCGAAATGGCCAATCTGATCCTAGAATCAGTAAGGATCAGATGGAGGACAGCAGACAAAAAGTTCCACAAGCTGAGAAGGACCATGCGCTCGGCAGGACGGGTACTATTGAAACTTGGAGAAAATGTCTGATGGGACTTAGGCTTAGGAGGAGGGGAGCTAATGACACAAATGTGGCTTGGCATGAAAAAGGTTTTCACGTGACACATGGTTATGAGTTACAGGTATGTTATTGTTTCACACATATGACTCATTCGTGTTATATGATTTGTTATGTGTGGGATTTGTGATGCTTTCGCACATGGCTCAAATATGAGTCATGGGACGTGCGCTTAGCGAGTATGCCTTGCGAGTATGCCTTACAGGTAAGCCTTGCATATATGATTTATGTTTCACACATGACCTCATTATGAGGTCATTGGTTTTACACATATGACTCAGTCGAGTCATATGCCTTGTTTATTGAGTTATGATTAGTTTATGAGTTATTGCACATGACCTCGCTACGAGGTCATGGGTTTTGAGCATGTGACCACTTTGGCCATATGACTAGTTTGTTATGATTTGGTTTCGCACATGTGACCACTTTGGGTCACATGACTATGGACAAGAAGAATACTATATAAGGAGGCCGATACGGCCGAGGAGGATAGGTTCTTCACGCTTTGCTCTAAGTACCTTTCCTACTTATTACTTTAACGAATATAAAACACCTTTATAACCTTTATCTTTATTGCAACATTATCGTTATGCCAAGGAAAGTTCTTTACGAAAAAGAGTTAGAGAAAACTTATAATAGGTGTCCCCGATAGAAGACAAAGGTCTTATACTATCGATAGCATAGGCATTGGCCTAGAGCTATTGTAAGACGAAGGAAGAAGAAGTAATAGAAGAGAAGTATCGTTCCCCATCACCAAGAACTAACCATCCTAGGAGGGATCATTACATCTTCCTTCTTTTAAGGCTTTCCTTATTTCCTCAAATTCCTTCTCTTGCATGCTGGCTTCTTTAATTCCTTCATCTTCTTCCATGTACCACATCACTTTTATGCCTTCAAAGTATTTCTTTGGTAAGAGCGTTTGTGTATTATACTTTATTCTTTCATTATTATTTGTCTAAAGTTTGTCACTCACGAGTCATGTCAGAGCATCTGGCTTTCAACTCTCTTTTCTTTGTCAGTATTCGATTGAGAAGTTGTATTTACTGAGGTGTTCTATCCATCATATCTGACTAAAGTGTAATTTCTTTTTGATCATGAACAGGACCAGATTGTTGTAGGCTGTGAGAACTCAGATTGGATGGTTGTTGTTCTGAATATATCTCCTCCAGTCCTTTAGTACATGATCTATTACTAACAGTTCTTTGTTGGCAACATCATCATTGTATTCCACTGAGGTCATTATCTTGGACCGATAAGAGACTGGCTTCCATTTTCTGTTTTTTGTACTATTGTGCCAGTATGCTTGAGTATACATATTTCAAGGCATCTGTTTTAATTGTTGTTTTCATGTTCAGGTCGAAATGGACCAGTACATGTGCTGATATCAGACATGTTCTGATATCATCGTCTGCTTCCTGTTTTGTCTCCCCACTGTCCCACTATTAGTCCTTCTTTATTAGGTTATAAAGTAGTTTAGTAAGCCTACTATGCTAAATCCTTCTAGAAACCTCTAATAAAAGTTGCAAGATCACATAAAACATTGAAAGTCTGTTTTGCTGTTGGGTTTTGCCTATTCCCATATATCTGACGTTTTGACTGAGTCGACCTTGCGTCCATTTCACTTGATTGAATTTGAGGTATTCGTTTTCGTCTGTGTGGAATTTACATTTAGTTGATTTGTTCTTTATTCCTGATCCTTATATTGCAGCCATGATGTTGCAGACCACCTTTTAGTATTCTTGTATGTTTTCCAACTAGATGATTACATCTTCTAATTATACGATGTAACATATGTCGAGGTACTTATTGAGTACCTTATTGATCCATCATTGGAATAAAGCCACTACATGAGTTAACCTAAATGGCATAACCATGTATTCGAATATTCCATATCTGGAGGCGAATATGGTTTTCCATTTATCTTACACTTTTATTCAGATATTGTTTTATGCATCCTTGATGTCTAATTTGGTGAAGTATTTTGCTGATCGTAATCTGTCCAATGCTTCTCCAATTAAGAGTAGTGGGTATCAATCCTTTTTACTAACCAAGTTGAGGACTCTGTAGTCAATACAGAGTCTCTTCTTTCTGTTCTTCTTCTTAAAGAAGAGTATAGGAAATCCTCCTGATATAAAGCAGTCCCTTACCCATCATCTTTTCAGGTTTTGTTTGATATCTTTTCTGAGTTCCTTAAGTTCTGTTTCTCTTACTAGTTATAACTTCCTGTACGGAATTTGTTTTTATTTTCTTGTCTTTTCATTCATATCCAACTGGATCTGGTGATCGACTCTGATCTTCTTGGTAGTAACCCTATAGCTTCCTCTTCTTGAAATAGGCTTGTAAATTGATGGGATTCTTTTAGGATCAGTTTTCTCCATCCTTTATTGCTTCAGTACTTCTTGTCTTAGATCACTAGCTCTGTACTGATATTGATTCTTGCTTGGACCACTTTTTCATCTTCATATATCCATTTGAGAATCCCTTTAGTTTTTCTTCTCCAATAATATCATTAGAATACTTTCGCTATATTCTCTTTGATCTCAATCCTTGTTGTTGTATTGAGCTGGGTTTAGTCCATGCTTCCGAACCACTTATTTCCTCCTATCATTTCGTCTGGTTGATCTACCTCATATAGTTCTTTATCATTGATTTTTTTAATCATCAGTGGTGTGATTTAATCACCTTTCAGAACTTCGTAATCAATGTAGTTCAGGTTGGCCAAGTCTACCTTGATTTCACTGTTACAGTAGGTATCCATTACCACAGCATTGGTTATGAGTCTATATTGGACAGCTAAACTACTGTGTGGTGCTATATGTGTATATGTACTAGGTGGTAGTCTGATGCCTATTTCTGTTCCAATTGTTACCTGCCTATTGGCAGGTATCTTGGTCGTCGCATTGGTATATAGGTCATGTCCTACTACCTTCTTGAAACCCTTGGTGCGTACTTTCACCTTCTTGTCCAGTCTTTGTACTAGAATTCTCTTGTCTTATTGCATTTCTGTGAACTTTGCATCTAGGGTTTCTTCTTCCACTTCTCATATTGCTATTGAGTAGACCACCAGTGCACTTTTTAAATATCAAGTTGTACATCCTTCATTGCTGAAGGTCATCTTAGTCTCATTTTAATTGATTGTCAGGTTGTGTCTTCATAACCATAACATCCTTAGGACTATCGTATAGTTCTTGATATCTGCTATCTGCAAGGTTGCCATTTCTCTATAGCTGTTAATATATATACAGTCACTCGGCAGAAGTGTTCGTGAAACCCATCTCAGATGATGAAGCTGCCTCGCCAAAATGTCATCTTTCAACGAAGTGTAAAGTTGATCGTGACTGTTCACCCCATCATGACCTTGACCATTCACAAATCTACACCCACTGAAGCCTCCTTTACCTAATTAATTAATTTATTAATTTCCTCTACCTTTTTTATAAATGGTTAAGCGTTCTGGAAATACAAAGTATGCTGCAAAAAAAAGACCACCACCTAAAATCATCAGGAGAGAAATGGGCCTTGCAGAGAAGGGCATAATAATTGCCTTTTTCTACTGCCTCCAGAATATTACCTTGGTGGCTCAAATCATTACATGCCTATGAACAACAGTTAAGAGCTTTCTTGTCCGAGCATGTGAATGCCGATCTCTTGAAAATCTTCCTTGCCCCGGTCGCACCCCCATTTTGAGTAGTCAACAGCATCGCACAATTATACAGGCAGCCAAGTCCAACCAGAAAATGACAAGATACGCCTTCAGGAATCGCTATGCACCTGGTGTTTCTCTTGATACTGGTAACGCTTTGTACTACCTAGAGTGACTGGATATGATTGCTTACTAAATTTTCCTGCATAGTAGACCGGGTACTCAGAGAAGCAAATATTAAACAATAGATAGCCAAGTCAAGACCTAGGCTAAAGCCTGATCATGTGGCTAAGAGATTGAGATGGGCTATAACTTATAGGGACTGGACAGCTGAGGATTTTGAAAGGGTGATTTGGAGTGATGAGTACAGTGTGGAGAAATCCAAGGATCTAAAGCAACAATGGGTATTCAGAGAACCTGCAGAGAAGTGGTTGGCTGATTGTGTACACCCAAAGGAAAAGGATAAGGGAATCTGGTTTATAGTTTGGGGGTGCTTTTGGGGTCTAAGAAAAGGTCCATTAGTTGCTATTACTCAAACTATCAATAAGACCAGGTATGTTAGACTTTTGAGAAGATATCTTTTTCCTGTTATTCATCAAATAATTTCCTTTGGTATACAACTTGAAGATATTCTTTTTCAGCAAGATAATGCTCCTGTTTACAAGGCATATAGTGTTATAAATTGGTTGGAGAGAAACAGTATTGAGGTTGTAGACCACCCCCCTTATTCCCCTAATTTAAATCCTATTGAGCATGTATGGGTTGAGCTTAAAAAGCGATTGCACTAGCAGTATCCAAGGATTGCAGATACTCCAGGAGGAAAAGAGGCTATTAGAAAAAGACTTGCATATGTATTACTATTGGTTTGTAAGACAATTCCTGAGGAGTTTTTTGAAAAGTTGTAAAAATCAATGCCTAATAGGGTGGCTGCAGTTTTAGAAGCAAGGGGAGGTTATACAAAATATTAGCTAGTTTAATTTATGGCAGGTCAAGTGACCATTGAATGTTGAGAGATGCCAGTGATTGTTGATTGTGAAGTTGAACTCGGGGGTGCATATGCCTGTTGATAACCCTATTGGTACTACCCCACTATATGGTGCAACTGCAATTAAACATTGTCTCAGATCACGAACACTTCTGCCAAGTGACTGTAGGTACTTCCTATATAGGTTGCAAGGCCCATGTCGCTTGGCTTCCCATCTGCTAGATAGACTTGTCTTGCTTTCTTCGCTTTCTTAGTGTGGATTCTCTTTTTGTCGCAGATTTCCTTGTCGATAATATCTACAGTTACTCATGAGTTGAGCATTGCATAAATTATTGTTTCTTCTTGTTTCTTATTGTATATCTTCATTTTCATTATCATATCGTCTTCTTTTTATTACGTATATAGTGCCATGTAGTAGTTCACTAATGTGATAGGTTTTCCAGGTTCACTTCTCAGGTCTTCCAGACTACCATTTACCGAGAACCGTTATCTTTTTCTGCAAGTATATCCTCCACTGTTATTTTGCAGATACTACACTATTTCTGGAATTGGTCACACTTATTTCCCCCTGCTTTTATTCCTGGATATAAGTTGTCTGGTTAACTTCAGCATTCTCATATCAGGTGGCCTGATTTCCCACACCTCTGATGGAGGTTCCCAATTCTTCTGTATGCATTTTCTTTTTTTGATAAGTTTAGAGCTAGTGCTGTTCGTGATCTGTCCAACTCTATTGATTTGCCTTGCCACCACGTTTTGCATTCACTTCTTGTTTCTTGTAATCTGAACGTTATATTAAAGTTCCTTACTAATTTAATCATCTTATGTTCTATGATATGTGATCAGTAGTTTCGAACTATTGCCACTTGGTTTTCGTTCTCCATTACTCATCTCACTAACCATTCTGATTTTATGAAAGCTTAATTCGAGTTTCCCCCTGCTGCCTATAGCTTTTCACTACAGTTTCTTAATCTAATGATATAGCGCATTACGTCATCAAATTCAGGCTAGTATTCCTGTAATCAACATTCGTTTCAGATTGCTGAAAATGTCTGTTTTCCATGTTGAAGCTTTTCCAGCTTACATCTAGCCATCTCTTTAGTATTAGGATCAACAAATTGTTCGTATAGGGCTCCCTTGAAATCTGCATAGGTGACCCATTCTCTTCGCTTCTTTCCATCTTGGAAGGGCATGATCTATTGCCCTATAAGTCTCCTAAATAGGGATTCCACATCAGGAATTTTGATTTCAATGAGATGTTCTCTAGAGCTCTTGACTGCTAAGTATCCTTTGCATTACATAAAAAATATTTATAATTTATCTTTAGCTCTGTCAGATATAAGTGGTTTCTTTATTTTTGGCTGTTAGACTATCTCTGGTCCTGTCATCATATTACTTGTTGCCTCCATGAATGACTGAAGCAGGGATTCGGTCATTCCTAGGATCTTGGTTCCTGGTGCTGGAGTGGCCAAGATAGGAGGTAGAGGTACTACGGATCCAAATATTCTAATGGATCATGGGATTTGTATGGGTAAGCTATTGACTGATGATCCATTCTCTGAAGTTACTAGACTTACTGTCCTCAAGTGTTCGGCTGATAGGTATTCTATGATTTCACAGAATCTGACTAGATTAACGTTTTGATCATTGGTGACGATATCTCATTCTCAGTCCTGGTTGAAGGAAGTGATCTTGGTATCATTTAGGGTCACTCAAGGTAAGACTTTCTAATGTAACAATCCATATTCGGATAGTTAGTTCTTGGTTAAGGGAAACGATAGTTCTCTCCTTCTTCTGCTATATAATTGCTCTTAGCCCTATGCCTATGTTACTGATATTGCAAGACTGATGTCGTTTATCTGTAACGCCTATCATAAGCTTTCATGAACTCTACTTTGTGTAAAGTCTTCTCATCATAATCGTAATGAAGGTCATGATAATAGTAAAAAGTGTCAAGGTATTATATATTCGTAAATGCATAAATAATAAGTAGGAAAAGTACTTAGAATTCAGTCTAATTTTATTTAAGCTCATACTGCCAACACTGGAATACGACTAGCCCGAGGACCTGGTACCCAAGTTACCATAATCTGGATACTACTAATTACGAATTAAATAAACCTCTGATCTCGTACTTCAATCATGCCAGTACTATGCCTAACACAAATACTAAATACAAAATCTTAAACATATAAAGAAAGTCCTTCGCAGCCCATCCTACCCACCAGTCAAGTAACTCATACAAAAATCAAAAATCCACTACTGCCATATGAATGTGAGTCCACAATAACCTCCCCAATAGTAGAAATGCACTTGACCATCCTAACTCAATGATCTCGGAATGACCCCAACCACTGACTCAGAAACCTGCTACCAAATCACAAAACAAAAAAAACACCCAACACCCAAGCGTGTAGACTAGAAGGAAAGTCCTTTTGCAGAGTGCGGGGTCTCAAGCCAAGGGGGAATGAACCATCATAGACTATCTGAGGGGCACCATAGTAGAAGAGAAGTACAAACATCTCCATGGAAGGCACTGGAAAAATTGAATCCTCTAGCCGTCAGCACCTCTCCGAACATACCAAGACTTTATCCACCACAAACACCTCAACTCTTTTCACAGATGGCTGAACCAGTATGGACTCTGTAGTAGCCTGTTTATAAAAGTGAAATAGCGAAGGTGACGAGCTTTCAGAGTCAGGGACAAGTGGCACGTGTGAGGACTGATCGCATTTGATCTTAAGCTTCTTGCACTTCTTACTCTTCCTGCCTCCAGGCACAGGTAAACAGGTACAGGAACAGGAGTATACTGGCCATGTCCTTAACCACCTACCACTATAGGGGGGATACTACTAGAAGTGTTACCCTGACCAGTCACAGGCTCAGCCACAATGGACTCAGGCACCTACTCTCCTGAAGCGAATGACATCACCACAGTTTGTACTACCACTGTGGGATCAACCCCACCCACACTTGGAGCAAGCACCTCTTTCGACCCTAGCAGACTAGGAACCTGACCATCTATACCACCACCCACAACTACAGCTGCAGGCGAGGGCAGGATAACTGCCATCATAAAATTCCATTGAGGGAGCTCCTTCTCTTGTCCCTAAGAACTCTTTAGTTCTAGCCCACCCCTTATAACTGAGACTACTATAGTGACCGAAGCGATCAAGAGGACAGGCAAAGTGGAGATAACTATAGTAATGTCTGCTGCCAGTATCATGACCAAACTACAAACTGTATCGTGTTGAAAAACCAGGTCAGCCAACATAGTAGATATTTCTGTCAGGAATACTGGGATCCAATACTTAGAAAACATCCTAAGGAGGATAACCCCACTCAGAATTAGAATCTCTGGTCTACAACACTGCTCTCCTGCCCCCTTACATAGCCTCTATATCATTATACATATTAATTTCAGTTGTGTCCTGTGACTATAATACCACAGCATTGAAGCTGTAAGAATAATACTATATACATTACTGCTATCTATTCGATCAGATCCTGTTCATTGGATATATGCGACAGCACCTTCAACTAGGTCTGTGAAGTAGAATAGAGTCAATCAGTCAAGTACCTGTAGTATTACTAGACTTCAAAGATGTAATTTCATTGGCATAAGCCATAAGTAATGGGACATTTTCGCACAATGATTTGATATCAAATGTTAAAGCATCTCAATAAGAAACCAATCCATTCATACCTGCTCTACAATAACTATAAGAGTCTAGAACTCCAAGGAACACTACTACAGAAGCTAATGGACTTCATTGTATGTTACAACTGGGTCCCTGTTACGAATGTGGCTTGGCATGGAAAAGATTTTCACATGACGCATAATAATGAGTCATAGGTATGTTATTATTCTGCACATATAACACATTTGGGTCATATGATGTTATGGTTTGACAGGTTTCACACATGACTCGAATATGAGTCATGGGACATGTGTCTGGTGAGTATGCCTTGCAAGTGTGCCTTGCGGGTATGCCTTGCACAGATAATTTATGTTTAGCACATGACCTCGTTGTGAGGTTATGGGTTTTGCCCATGTGACTCATTCGAGTCATATGACTTATTTATTGTGTTATTATTAGTTTATGAGTTTTTGTAGATGACCTTACTACAAGGTTATAGGCTTTGAGCATGTGACCACTTTAATCATATGACTAGTTTGTTATGATTTGGTTTCGCACATGTGACCACTTTGGGTCACCTGACTACAGGCGGGAAGAATACTCTATAAGAAGGCCGATATGGCCAAGGAGGATAGGTTCTTTATGCTTTGTTCTAAGTACTTTTCCTATTTATTACTTTAACGAATATAAAACATCTTTATGATCTTTATCATTATCACCACCTTTATTGTTACACCAAGAACAGCATTTCATGAAGAAGAGTTAGAGAAAGCTTACAATAGGTGTTCCCAATAGAAGACAAAGGTCTTGTACTATTGGTAATGTAGGCAGAGGCCTAGGGCTGTCGTAAGACTAAGGGAAGAAGAAAGAGAAGTATCGTTCTCTATTGTTAAGAACTAACTATCTGAAGAGAGATTGTTACAGTCCAGGAATACCTTGTGGTTGCAGGAATGGTTCCTAATACTAGAATAGCAATTGAAACCCTATTGCCTTGAGTAACCAAGAGTTGCCAACCGTGAGATTATCTGCCAACCCGATAGAATAGCTTCCTGCGAATTAGTAGAAAGCTATCCAGAAGATATCTGTCTATTGGATTCGGAGTTATGGAGGTTTAAAGTCAAGCAACCTAAGAAGGATGCAATTACCACTACCTCCACATATACAACCAGCAGATGAGACCGATCATTTTGTCAATGACAGAAACAATTATGACCAACTCAGTTCAATTTAAGAACTAGGCCACAAGTCTAAAGACACTAATGATCGGATAACTACTATTGGGAACAGTACGGTTCCGAGTTAGTTATATTGTAATTGCCAAAGAGGATGTAGTGATTTTCACTGTCTCCAGGTGTTCGCACCTTTGAAGAATACCCGACATTGCGAGTTATAACTAGAGAGATACCTAGTTGTATAATAGATAGATGTAGTCCGTGAATATTCAAACATGGAATATAAATATTAAAGTGCCTCCCAAGCTTTTAAACATCATCAAGTAATGGAGAAGAGTTCTTAACAATATAATGTTATTCTTATAATTCTATTCTACTTTAGTTACATTACTTCACTCCTAGTAGTCATAAATGAAACAAGTATATATTTTGAGCCTTCCTAGACAATCTCCATATACAGAAATGAATTTTTATTGGCCTAGACAATTCTGAGTCCATACAGGTTGTCTCCGCCTAACAATTTCCTTCTCAGTATGATTAAATTAACGAGAAAGGTCAGAAATGTAGTGTCGATAACGAGAGACTTCGGCCTTCTGCTAACAGTTCTTGGAGACAGCAAAAGACAAAACCATTGACAGATGTAGAGTTGACGTGGTGGAGAGGGTGGATGCTCACTTAACTATTTCTACCATACAGAGGCGACTGAAGTAAACACCTGTAGAGATAAGTAAAAGGAAGCTGAAGCTTTCAGCAAACATAGGAGAAGGAATAACAACGAGGTTTAAAAAAGGTACTTGAGGTTAAAGACTTGAAGCCTATCATGAGATAGAAATCAAGGGCTCCGATTGGTTAAAGGCAAACCTTCATATTCTAAGACAGAATGAATGGACAAGCAAATTACTTAGAACAAAGCATGAAGAACTCCCTCCCCTTGAGCCCTATCTGTTCCTTATATAGTCACTCTTCATGTCCCAGTCATGTAACTCCAAGTGATTACATGCACGAAACCAAATCATAACAACCTAGTCATATGACCAAGTGGTCACATGCATGAAACCCATAATCTCATGACAAGGTCATCTGTGAAAACTGGTAAACCTATCATAACACAATAGGCAAGTCATATGACCCAAAGTAGTCACATGTGTGAGACCCATGACCCCACAATGAGGTCATGTGCGAAACATAAATTCTATGCACAAGGTATACCCACAAGGCATACTTGCAAGACATACTCACCAAGTACACTTCCCATTACTCATGATTGAATCATATACGAAACATATCAAATCATAATATAAACAAGTCATATGACTAAAATGGTCATATGCAGAATGCCTTAATATACCTATGACTCATATTCATGAGTCATGTAAAAGCGCTTTTCTCACTAAGTCATGTTCGTGATACATAGTATTATTAGATACATAATTGTTGTATGGAACAATTCTCCAAATAGTTAGACCCCTCATGTAGTTCATGCTATACTTCTTTGGTGGAAAAGTACCAACCTGTACCAGTTGCTACAAATGGTGAAGTCAATTCTTGACTGAGACACACGAGTAGTGAGGAGGTAACAGGTATGAAGGCAGATTGAGAGAGATTCTTGTCCTTAATTCTTATAATTAAAACTGGAAGTAGTGTCTATCTATATATACAGTTTTGCATCCATTATGCAAACCTCATATATCAGAGAAATTTTATAGAAACAAACATTAGTATGACAATGTAAATCCATGATATAAGTAGGAAAACATAAGGGTGAACTTGTTTGACACTGAGATTTTTGTTTTTGTTGATAGTTGTTTTTGTGTTGGGTTAGCTTACCTCATGGAATGTAACGCTGTACGATAGAGTGCCTGGATTGGAATACTTCCTGGTGGTGGTATCGTGCCAGGTGTATTATATTAAGAGGCTCCGGCCCATTTTTTGCCCATCTGCATTAGCAGCCATGTTTTTTCACTGGCACCAGACAATTGCGAGCAGGCCAAGCGGTTTTTTTCACAGGATGCTAGGCCAGGCTGAACTGAACTACCGATGGACACCTACCTTGCTTGCTATTTCCCATTGGATCAACGGACCTCACTTATCCTGCTATACCACCGATGCGGCGAAAACTAGAATATGGCACAGTTCCTGCACAGCGAGTGATCCAGGGCAAGGGGTGCCGTACGAGACGGCGAGGTATCCGGATTATCCGGATCCGGGATAGCGAGGTGTGACTGCGATAGGGGATCTTGCTAGGGCGCTGGAGTTGCATCTCCTAGTATGAATATGATGCGAGTAAGGTCTTTCTGCACATATCTTCCCTTCTGCTTGTCCCAACCGACAGCTGAAAGAGAACCCTTCTACTCGAGTACTGTATTGCTCTTTCTCCCCCCACTATAAAGGGGGGAATCCCGGACCTCCTGACGTCATTCCCAATTATTCCGGCTCCTACGATACTGTTCCGGGCCATATTCTGAAAATCAACAAACCCGGACACAAAATTTCAAACCCGTGCTCTGAGGCTGAACGACCACAACCCCCTTACGTAAGATCTTCTGTAAATGTGCTCAATTTATCACTCCCTAGAGATTCGCGGAAGGGATCTCGAGAAATCTCGACTGGAGC
The DNA here is from genome assembly GCF_000151645.1 of Tuber melanosporum. NCBI lineage: Eukaryota > Fungi > Ascomycota > Pezizomycetes > Pezizales > Tuberaceae > Tuber > Tuber melanosporum. The sequence continues at coordinate 387,328 of NW_003298786.1, forward strand.
AGGGACTAGGCTGATTTTGATTAAGTTTGTATGGGAACTTGGCCCAGTTAGCAGACATGAGGCTAGACTACCCACCGCAATTGGAGAATAGTAGGTATTTATGGCTAGCGGGAATCACTTCCTCTCTCAGATGAGTCAGCTTTTCTCATTCAAGTCAGGTTTGATATGATGCCATTATTCCTCCGAGGGAGGTGTTAGTTCTCGCTGCTCCCTCACCCTCGGTACCCTATCAAGTGGGATAATTGATTCGAGTAATACCGGTATGCTGTCATAATTTTTTCAGATTAGGAAGCTCTGATAAGACATAATTTACAGGCCGCCGGAATCACCACAGCGCGACGCGCCGAAATGAGCCATCAGTGAAACGCACCAATCTGTGATGAACAGCCTCCGTGGCCACGGGCCCAGCCTCTAAGTCTGAAATTATACGATGCTCATATTACGCGCACGCCTCTGGTGAAGCGACTAGTTTCTGTCCAGTTTTGCCAGTAACTTATATCCCAACTTGCGAATACCTGAGTACTTAGTTTCACTGGCAAGGATTTTTTCGTTTCGCACGGCTAATTTCTCCAGAGTAGCCGCTAATATACTGTAGGTGCCCTGGAAGTCTCTCTCTGAGAATATTTGATGTATCAAAAATTTATCATAGTGGTTCCTCCAGAGCTCAAATGTCCAAGAGATTGTAATTTTCAGGTCTAAACTTTCCCGTCCTGGGGGTGTTGGTCGACGCATTTCACATACCCCGTAAATACCATCTCCAACCTCCTCTTTAGCAATTCTGATAATCACAAATTCTCACTCGTGTGGTTTGCCATCCCCCTCCTCGTCATCCCTCCGTTCCCCCACGTTTAGGTTAACGGACAAAATTAAGAACAAAACCCCGTATCCGGAAAACAGGGACATCATATGGAATAGTTGGTTGGAGATCGCATGGTGGTACCATGGGGGGTCGGGGGTATCATATCTGCTATGGATTAGTTGGTGAGGTGATCCCCTGTGCTCGGGGCTGGTTTGCTCGAAATTGATACGCTAAATAAGCAATTGCGGGAGCAAGTGTATGGGCTACTGCATCCCAATACCGCTCTCCCACCGTTCATTCTTCTATCTATCAGGAAGACCTGGTCTACCGCGATGAAGACTTCCCCGCCACCGTGGTGGATGTGATACGTTGAAATACACCGACCTAAAAGTCGAATATTTCGACTTTACTTACTTCACGAAACGGACAAACTACCGCTCTTGTAATCGATAAATTTAAACTAGCGTCCCTTCACGTTTCCATTACGCTCGCCGGTCCTAGCCCGTGAGACCGGTTATCCCTCACTGTGAGCCGGTTTGGGTTTAAATTTAGGACATCGTGCAGAATGCCCAAAGTTCGATGGGCGGGTTGTTTGCTCTCGCAAAAGATCGCCTGTGCTGACGCCTAGGGTCTGGGGACAAAGAAATGGGATTTTGTATTGTAAGAAGCGAAGAAGAAAAGAAGGGAAATAACGAGGATCGCTGTCCCAGCCATGATAACCCAAGAGGCTTCTCTGGATTTTGGACCACGTGTGAAATTGCCGGTAGTGAGATGTTTGTATAATTTTATCTCAAACCTACTGCACGGCAGGCTCTGAGAATCGCTCATGACTTGAGTATCGTTTATTTGTTCATGATTTCAAATAGCCTGCTTACACAAGGCCATAATACCACCATCGTCTCCCGTATTAGCAGCGCACGCGCCTCCTCTTGACATCTTCCCACTCTTATGGCGCCTAAATTGTAATAAGTCCCTTCCCTCTCTCCCTCATGCATCGAAACATGTCTCCTACTCCATCTCTTACCCCGACATTGTAGAATTGTTCCCTTGAAGGAGTGCCTAATGACGGAAGGTCTAGGGAAAAAGTGTGACCACACCCACCCTATTACACCACGTTCGGGCGGCGAAAACCAACTCTCCCATTCCTTGTTCCGAAGACCTCCGGGATTTGAAGCCGAAGTCCGTCCGCCTCAGCGAACGCCGCAAACGCGCAGAACCGAGTACGGACGGCTCACCCGACCCGAAAAGGAAACCGTATTACCCCGATGGGATAACTGAGACACACACATCAAAGGCTCTGGAATGGGTCGTTAGAATGAAGAGAGAGCCGCGAAGAAAAGGAAACAAGAACAGGAGTTGGCAGGAGCGAAGTCGGGTTCAAAGGGTCTCAGAAGAATTATGCGTCCGTAGCGACCGAAAAAAAACATTAAGCAGGCTGTTAAGGGAAAGGCGGAGGCTATAGTGGAGGAGAAAGTTGGTGGGGGCGATAGAGTTGCAGTGGAATCCGCTAAAAGTGGAAATGCGAATGTGGAGAATGATGAGAAATTATTTTGGGAGGGGGTGTTTCATGGCTATGGTCATTTACCTGCTATCATACAGTAAGTTTACTAGTAGATGAAAGAGGATTCGCCGAACGGGACCCGCATACGGCGGAGCCTGCCCTCAGACCTAGCAAAGACACCGGAACTGAAGGTATGATATCATAGGAAGGGATATGGTATGGTACAAAGTTTCAACGAGGGATCAGCAAAACAAAAGGGTTGGGATCGCCAGTCCAAGATGTCAGGCCAAGACGAATGGGAAATGTAGAGGTGTGATGGCTAATGGCAGCTGAGAACATCAGGAAGGCCGGTTTCCACATCCACAAACAAGATTCCTAGTCGGAGAATTAGCATTACGAGTAGTTCGCTGCTAGATTAAAGACCCCAATAATGTGAGTACCAGAAATTAAGTACTCTTGCTTGCCAAAATATCATACTATAATACTTCGATTGGAGAGTCCGCGTGCACCACTGACAGTGAGCATTGGTTCCTATAGTGCCACTTCAGGAGTAGATAATTCTAACAGGCTGCTTCTCAAATAGTTATTTTGAAAGCAGGATCTGGTCTACCTGGATTACTAAATTCTTATGATTAACACAAATCTCTCATGCAGGCCAACCAAACTCACACGCGAGGATATCATTCCTACCATTGTACCGTTGCCCATACCAACCCCCAATCTAGAGCAGCAAGCACCAGAACTGGAGCAGTATGGAATGTCGCGTCTGGAGATTTTTGGACGTTTGAAAACGATAACGGGTATTAATTGGTGGCTGACGGTGGTTACTCGACCGGTATATTTCTCCCAATGGCTTGTTGGGTATCATTCTGGTTGATTTGCTGTGATTCTCATTAAGTATTACTCGTGACTGGCTATGATAATACTTAGTCATGGCTTGTCACTATATAGGATTAGTGTTTATTTGGTATGTATGTAAATTTTGAATCGATTCAATAGGAGCCAATGCTAATACGACGGTAGCAACGCTTCCTATAATCGTATGGGCCTGCCAATGCAGTGGGGTGTCAGGTTTCTGACGATATTCTGATCCCGACAGCCGTGAACGACCATTCCCGTTAGAATCTGGTTGGTGGTGGATATGAGTCGCGGGGCCTGTAGATCTTGTTCTGAATACAGACTTGTGTTTCTGGCACATTGTGAGAGTGTCCTAGCCAGGATTGATTGGGCACTAGTTTTTCCAATTGGAAAAGTGATAGAAATTAAAGGAGTCACAATGAGCCACAAACCCTACTCCATGAGCTTTTGATCCTGACACTCCTGGCAAGAATCAGTTGTGCCGGGAGAATTCCAGATTTCAGGTGGTCTCAAAGGCGCACTACACAACACCCAAACGCCTGAAGAAGACCCTGGGCCTGGCAGCCATAGCGGCCTTATAGGTACCAATTCATCCCTAGCTGCCTGAGAATAAAAACTGGCACTCTCCGAGGTACCGGCTCTCAATGCCGCAAAAGTGAGATCACCAAAACCTTCCAGCACAGCCCGGAGGGGAGATCGGCGAGGATCGGCCGTTGCTCTTGAGACTCGGGGAGCCTAACACCATAATATATAGCCTCCCTCAAATGTGCTCTTAGCAACGGCTCTCGATTCTGATTATGCAAATTGGGCAGGAGTTGCCTGCAACCCCAATTCTTCTGTCTGCATAGCTGCTGGAACCCCGCCACTACACTAGGCTCAGGGAGGGGATTTGGAATGCTTTAAATAAACGCGGGGGCGATACACTTTCCTGCATACCGGTACCGCACTTGACCTGATCCTCGAATCATAGAGTAAATTATATGCATCGCAGTCCAAGGGTGAGCACGGCACCGTATGGCACCCCACTGAGGCTGAATATTGAGCAAAGCACGGTGTGGTACCGTAAGGACCGAAAAGAAGATAAATGTGGTAGGGGAAACCTTATTCTCATTCTACTACTTGTAACAAACTACCTACCGTAACTAAAGGTATCACCGTACGGCATGGGATACGGTACTCCCTACAGCCCACGACGTTGTAGTTGCCTCTCCTAGTAAGGCGCTGTGTGCCGGTACATTCCATTTGTTTTTCATTTGTTTTTGTCCCAACCAAGGGCTGAGTTTGCGGTGTTTTGCCCCCATAGCCGAGAAAGGGCATTCCAGTGCCTGGAAGACTTAGCTTCTATTCGAGTTTTTACAGTAGCCCAGTATCGAGCCCGCTCGAGTCACGGATAGGAGGGGGGAGGCATGTGCAGTTCCCGGTAGATAGCGGGCATTACCCCAAGTCCTCTAAACTGCCCCTTGTCGTGATAAGCTGCGGGAGCCTGATGGATCCCCGCATGCAACCTAAAAATAATCAAGGCAGCAATTCAGAGATTTCATTGGTTGTCATGGCAACTATCAAAACTCGCTTAGTTAACGTGCCAAGGCGGGGCTGGATCGATAGCGAAGGTAGTGCAAAGCGGAACCCGTGCTTCACAATCAACAACGAAAGCCCGCAGTTGGCAAGACTACCACAAGCGTATCTCACCTTTCTTTCTATGCCCTTCGTTTCCGCCTTTCCCCCTCCTTTTTTTCTATAGCTGGAGTTTGTGCCACGTCCACCTCCTTCCGCCATCCTCTCATCTCCCTCTCCCTGCACCCCTCTACATCCGTGAGCCTCGCGGGGGGTACAGGACCGTACTCTTTCCTTAGGCCTAAAAAGTTTCACCCACTCACTGATCGCCTCCTGCCCCCTCCTCTACACACCCACACCCACACGCGCGCACATACGTTCACTCCCCCTATCCTTCTCCTCCTTTTCCTTTTTCCTACCACTATGACACCTAAACCTAAGAGGCTTCACTCACCAGACGAAGACAGCCTCGACAAGCCATCTCTACCCCCCCCCTCGGGCGTTACACGGGGAAGCTCAAAAGCTAGAAAGCGATCCAGGATGGATAATACACCGGTATGGATAGCAGATTGCCCACATAACTCTTAAGACCTTTCTAACATTTCCCCTCAGGCATCCGGGAAAAACAAAAACCTTCCGCAGCTGCAAACCGATACCCAGAATTTTGCCGCTGGAGCCTCTAATTCACACGAGAAGAACAAGATCCCGTTGAAGGACACCTATAAGATGAATCCGGTGCGTAATATTCTCTCTTGTCACGGTTTCTTTTTTCTTTTCTTTTTTTCTTTTTCCACGTTCATTGAAGCCGTGATAAGCTTTGTTTGGAGCTTTTCGGCGAGCTTAGCTATACCCTTCTTGCGTAGAACCATTCTAATGACGCAACCACAGAAGCGTGCATCTTCTTCCTTTAGCTCGGGTCCTTCCAGCAGGATCAGCAGCGAAATCACGTCCCCAGAAGACACTGGGAACCCATCCGAGGTGGATGTTCTCAACCTGCGTAATTGGTGGACCGCACTACACCCGAAAGGTCGATGCTGTAGTCAATGCAATAACGAGCTCCATTTCGAATCCGTCACTACCGATACGCTTAGAAACCAGCTTGATTCCATCTACAGGATTAAAAATGCTGTCCGGAATGCTGAAAAAGTTGAGAAGCATCGCAAGGAGATTGAGGAAAAGGCAAGAGAAGAAACCATATCGCGGTTAGCAAAATGGGGCAGGGTTAAAAGGCTTGCCAGTGGCAATGGCCCGTCCATGAGCAAAACCGGTCTCGAAATAGACAAGGAGAACATTGAAGACGAAGGCAAAGAGAAGGAGAAGGAGAAGGAGAAGGAGAATGGAAATGCTCAAGATGGCAAGAGTGGGAAGGATGCCAAAGGCAAAGGCAAGGAAAAAGAAGATAAGCCAAATGCAAAGAAGATCAGCCAAATATTTGGTACCGAGTGTTGCCCAAAATGTCGGACTTATCTCTGCATCGCTTGTCTCAAACCTGCCAAGCCGGAGTCGGATCAGAAATGGGAGGACCTGAATGGTGCGAACCCCGACGGAAACGACACTTCGCCAAGAACATCTGAGCGCAGCTTCCGAGATGACAAGCGGCTATGGTGTTGCAGTGACGGAAAGCTAGTTGCCATATTGTTATGTTTGGGGATTATTGATGAGGAGTTCCTCGGACTAAGTGCCAATGGGAACTCGCTGTCTTCTGCCTCGGCCGGGAGAGGGATCAAAGGAACTCTCAGACGTAGCCTCCGATCACTTAAGGACAAAATCACAGACGGCCCACATCCTGCAAAGCCCCTGGTATCAAAACCCGAAAGGAAAACCAGGACCAAGGGAACCAAAGACAAGGGAACTGGTTATGGGTCCGGGGCATATACCGCGTCCATGTTCGGCTTTGACACCAGTGACAGCATGGATTGGGACTTTCCTGAAGACGAATCCGATTTCGATGATGGCCCATTGATGTTTAGTGATCTTGAATTTCCAGTCACGGATTCCGGGATAGGGAAGTTATCGGAGAAAATTGCTGCGCAAGTGGCCGCTCTGAGCGGGCCCCCTTTGGCCTCCACAAAGCCTCTCGGGGTCACCCATAACTCACAGGCCCAACCCGAGCCAACGCCCGCCCCAAAAATAAAGCCTCCTCCCGGCCTATCAACACCCGAAGGTTTACCTCTTGCTTCTGCCACGCCTCTGTTTTTCCCGAACCAACCATTCCAACCCCCCCCTGGCCCGTCGACGGTTGAAGCTGTACCACTTACTTCTCCCTTGCTACAACTTCCCTCAGAATACCAATTCAAGCCTTCCCGCGGGTTTCCGATTGCTAACGGTTTACCCCTCAAAGCCCCCCCTCCATATAGTCCCTCAAACACGGCAAGCAATGAGCCTGCCAACCCAAAAGCACCCCCAATGCCAATGGTATATCCTTACCATGGATTTGGACTTGGAAGAGGGGCAACCCCTCTGAGTGGTTTGCCATACAGTCTTCCCCACGCCCCACCCCATCCAGCTGTCAAAACACCAATGGCCCCCGGCCACCAATATCACCCCTCTTTCTTCCAAGGCCCAAGCAAACCTTTGACCAACTCTCCTGGTGGCCCTAGCTCGGCCAAAGATCCATTGCCAAATTCTATAGAGGGTATACCAGGCCTGCCGATTTTCCAGAATGCGACCGGTCCGCCCCTTTCGGCATCAGATATGATGCAACACCTAAAATCTTATGTGGCCCAGCATCCAGAGGCTGGACTATCACCGCTTGGCTATATTCCAGCCTACATTCCAGCCAGTTCAGATCCCGATCATGCTAACACACTTCTCGAGGCGGTAGGGGCACCATCCGGCTTTGCCGATGATGGAATCGTAGTGCCGCACCTTTGGCCTGGACCCCCCGAAGCATTTCACTCCCGCTCGACCCTCAAACCTCAGGTTATGCCAACACATCCACCGCTACCATCGAAGCAGATCATGCACGACAAGATGCTTTATGCGGTTGTCCGGACACTCATTAGGCTTCTTTCCGATTCCGGCTCGGAGAATGAGTTACAATACGCGATGCCCGACGTCACTCTGAGCATGTTGAGGGCAAGTATGTTGGCTGAAAAGATGGAGGAACTCTTACGAAATGATTCCATCCAAGATATTTCGATTCATAGTGAGGTGTATCTTGCTCTAGTTGCCCTATTGAATCGTCTATCAGACAACCCGAGCCTTGAATTTCTGATACTAGAGAATCGTCGTTCCAAGCTTTTTACAAGTGGCATCATGAAAATTACTCAAAGCAAGCCGGCCATCGATCTATTAGCCGAGATCGGCCCGAAGACCAGGGGAAAGGCTGCGGCGGCGGTTGAAGAGAGGAAACGTGCAGAAGTCTTGATGTATGAAGATGGGTTTAGCAGGCACAGCATGGTTCAAGTTATGTCGAAACTAAGCACTCAAGCTAAGGTCTTCCTTAATTGTGTGGGGAAGACAAAGGGGGACGAGTTTGAAGGGACGGAGGCGGCAAAAACTCTCAAGATTTGCATGGAAATCGCTGCTATCGGGGAAAAGCTTCTCAAACTCTCATCCCGTAACGCGAGCAATCAAAATAGATCATCCTCCATTTCTTCCAAGAGTATTGAGGCGCCCCCCCAGATCACATCCCCACCCGCGGCTCCGGTCTTGGACCTAGGATATCATGACGGGATGGCGTTTGAGTACGTTGAGGGTGTCGTCACAACACATTATTGGAACTCACAGGCGACTAGCCTAACTACCAGTCCGAGGGGCCGAGTTCTTCACCTAAGCAGAGAGATGGCCACAATGAGCACCAGCCTTCCGCAAGGGGTTTTTGTCAGAGTTGAAGATGGTAGGCCAGATATCATAAAGGCCATGATCGTTGGTCCTTGTGAAACGCCGTATGAGGGCGGGCTTTACGAGTTAGTCATTCCGTTGAGTCAGTTGGATGAAATGCTAATGAGTAAGGTTTGACATCTGGGCTCCTGCGAATTACCCGAGTGGTCCACCAATGTGCCAATTCAAGACCACTGGGAACGGGACTGTTCACTTTAACCCAAATCTATATAATTGCGGAAAAGGTAGATTTCGAGTGTCGGATCCCTAAACATATAGCTAATCAGTGACATGCAGTGTGCCTCTCCATCCTTAATACTTGGTCCGGCGCTTCTTCCGAACGTTGGCAGCCGGGAACTTCCACCTTGCTCCAGGTTTTTGTCTCCATCCAGTCCATGATACTTTGCGCGGCCCCTTGGTACAATGAACCCGGACGGCGTGAAGGAACCCGGAAAAAGGATGCCGAGGAGTTCAACAGCCGAGTCCGTGTCAACAGTGTCAAATGGGCAATGCTTGATTGGCTCAAGGACTCTTCCAAGAGGAATGGCATTTGGAAGGTACGTCAACGACATTACTTGGTTCTTATCAGACGCTTACAGGTTTACAGGACGTGATTGAAGCACATTTCAAGGCCAACCAGGGGTATCTACTCGAGCTCGTCAAAGAATGGGCCAAGAAAGATCCTAGATTGACCAATTCTGGAGCCAATGTGGGAACTAACAAGTGGAACTCATATGAAGACACCTCCGGAATCGCGCAAAACTATGCGTTGGCACTGGAGGAGGAGTTTTCAAAGCTATGATCAGGGTATATTTGCCGTTGTCAGATCAGAGGGAAGCTATTTTTGTTGAGGGGGGTTTACAATACCTTTTTTTCTTTCATCCTTTTCTCCTTGTCTACTTTCCTTTAATACTCTATCCAATCCTATCTTTTCAATTCCACACAGGGATCATTACTTGGGGTTACCGGATGAATTGTTTGGCGACGGGCTATCGCAGCAGGTATGATATTAAAGCATTTTTCTGGCGTGCGCGGGAAACTGTTTTTCCTTTCATAGAAGTACGGAATGGGTGGCATTAGGGGCCATTTTTTCTCCTCTCCATTTTCACAATACCGTTCCTTGGTGTCCCTTTCCTTTCCTCCCTTTCCCTCCCTCCCCCTCGATCACAGCGCCACCGACCATTATTTGTTTCTCGTGTTTCTCTCCCTTCTCTTATCTCCCTATTCTTACATGGACGGCTACCGCTACAGGTACAGGTAGCTACGAGCCATGCGCAGCCCAGAGGACCGGTCAGTACGAGTACATGCACGGTCCAATACCAGTATGGTATGCTAACATGGCACAATATTTCTATGTATGGTGGATAAAATACACATCCAATTGAAGCTTCATTGTCACAAGGGAGCTCTAGTTACCTAGGTAGTTTTGAACGAGTACAGTACGATCTTCTGAAAGATGAAAGAGTTGAAAAAGCTGAGAACCCGAAAAACCACACGCGATGATCCTGGAATGATCCTGGAAGACGGTCAACCCCGCCACGACCGTGCAGGCAGCTCAGCCATACCGGTACTGTGACGTGAGACCTCTGCTGTGGCACCGCCAGTACGGGTACGGTATCATGCGGAATAAGCACCAGCAAGTTCGAGCGGAAGGAACCGAGCACAGTAATCAAAAGATTGGAGAAACGCCTGGGCAGGGTACTCAGCGCAAGCACGGACAATTGGCAGTTGGGGGCCGATAATTTAAGAGTATTTGTTTATCCCGGGAGCATCGCTACCGTATGCGGGTACAGTACGAGTACGGTAGGGTACAAGTACGGTACCACCCCTTTTCAGCTGATGAGACCTGCATACCGTATTCCGTATTCCGTATTCCGCACATGCCTAATCCGAGTGTGGCCCGGTGACTCTGCTTGACAAGATCATGAAATATCAAGCGCTTTTTTTTTGGTGAAAAAAGGGTTGCTTACTCGCAGTCTCAAGCATAGAATTGCCGGTAACGGAATCTGGATGTCTCATCCACTTGAAGGGATAATTTACCTGGCAGTTTGTAAAAGTATCCGGACGCCTCGGGGCCAAGACGGGTATTAATGTATGCGAAGCGTCCGGATACTTTATTACGCGTAAAGGTCAAGTTGGTAAGCGGCATGCGGGTTATCGGCATCATGGTTGGTACTAGTAACTTGGCGTGTGCTATGCTAGTAATATCTATCGTTCCGACCGGTACTCGGGTATGGACGTGGGTGACAAGACAGTCAGAGATCAGAGATGTCAGAGCTTCTTGTCCGCTTCCCATTCCAAGTCCATCCTTTTTATTTCCCATGAGGGTACTGTATAAGTACCTGTACGAGTAGAACGGCCGTGCCTCTGGAAGCCCTGGATGACCGGTTACCCGTGTCCATAGCCGAGTAGTCTATCAGTATGATACGTAGCATCATTCACAAGCCATCACAGCTCAACACAAGCACCAGGCCGCCCCGCCCGCACACGCACTCAAGGAAGGAAGTAGGGTACTATACCCCACGGGGACTTTACTTCTGCCAAGCCTTTTCTCGATTTGTTGACGCGGTGGTGGCGGTGGGTTTTCCCGCCACCAGCAAACTCCTGCGGTCGGATGCAGGGAGGAAGGATAGGGGGAGGAGGGGGATTCGCCACAAATGGAGAGACAGCGGAAAATTAAGGTCGGTTGAACAAGAGGCTGTGATAGGAGGAGCAGGAGATGAAGGCCATGAGCTTAATTTTCATATAATTCGCCACTGCTCTTTTCTCTCCAGATGCAGCATAGCTACCGCCCAGCCTCGAGGTGCTAGTTACTTGTACTGTCGAGTACTCGTACCGGCAGTATTGTAACAATAATCACCACAGCAAGACTAACCAACGGTCATGCGACACCACTCACTCACTCACTCTTTCCCAAACGCCCTGTTTTTCCCCCCAATTTTCCCAATTTTCCCAATTTTTTTTTACTCCCCCCCTCCCAAAACTGAAGGCAGTTGCCTATTCCATATAATAACGCTGCACCAAAGCATCGAGTTTATCCCCATTAAAGTACTCCATCATACATGTGATGCCGAACGCAAAAAAATTAATGGGTTCTCGTTACAAAAGTGGCAACTCCTCCGCATGGAACCGAAGGGTTGGGATGGGTGGGGTTTGTGCTGTGGGTGGATGGTCGGATGGATTGGTTGTGGGTGATGGTAATGGTATCATAGTGGGGAGGAAAATGAGAAGGAGGAATGCAGTAGGAGCAAGAAGAATGTGTTTGGAGGAGGGAAATTTCGTTTTTGCTGTCTAACTGCCCTGTCTGGGATTCCTGCGGGTCTTGTACGAGGTTAGCCTTAAATGGCACCAGTGCGTGGTACTCGTAGGTGGTTTGAAGTGGAGGTATGGGGGGGGAAATAATAATAATAATCGGAAATTGGAAAATTGGAAATTAATGGTTAATCAACCTTTTTCACCCACCCCCTCCCCTCCCCTACCCTGGCCTAGCTGATCGCCATTTAAATAAAATATTACCTGTTCCCCTTCGTTCACTGCTTTGTTGATTTCGTGGTTCTGAGGTTTTCGGTTTGGAGTTTTTTTTTTTGTTTTTTTTTTGTTTTTTTTGACGGATTTATTGACGCTTACGATTATTCACGATGGCTTCGTCAACGGCAAAGAATGGGGAGGCTGCGGAGTATGTCGAAAGCTCTCCTAAACGACAGAGCAAGGTTGGGCGACATTGCCGTCGCTTTTGGTGGGTTTGGTTGATCGCGTTCTGTTTGTTAGTGCTGATCATTATGATCATTGTGTTAGTATTTCCGTTCTTCACTTTTCGATGACTCTGGATGATATCTAATGTAGAAGTGTAGCGTATACGCCATTCTCCCCGCCGTCGGTCAGAAAGAACTCGACAAGACCGTCCTGAACTTACATTCTTTCACAATTCTTGATCCATCGCCGACTTCCCTATTACTATCCCTTAACAGCACTATCACAGGCGCTGGGGGCATCGCTGCCCATTCCCGCCTTGACCCAATGGAAGTCATTTTTTTCTTGGAAAACCATAAACCTATCCAGCCATTCATGTCCCTTCAACTCCCGGGCATCAAGGGAGGAAGCTCTGTCCCCGTCATCACCACCAATGTTACTACCGCGATCACCTCCGTCCCCGCGTTGACGGAATTCTCTGCATCGTTATTGGCCAGCGAGACCTTGAGGGTGGCTATCCGCGGACGAACAACCCTGCGGGTAGGCAAGCTGCGTACGAAGGTCAACTACAACGAGGCCGTCACCATCAAGGGTAATCCCCGAATCATCACCATCATCAATGAGTCTGAGCTGTAAAATAACCTAACTGGCCGCAGGTTTCAATCGACTTGATGGAATGGAAATCGAAGAATACACCCTCCTGAATCGGCAAGCCGATGGCTCCAACCTCGCTGGCAAGGTCTTAATTCCCAACCCCACCGTCTTTGAGATCCAAATGGTAATTTCCACTTTCTTCCTTTCCTCCGATTCGTGGTATTAATCCATTATTAGGGTGATGTCCACATCAACATGTCCCTTAATGGACAAGCTCTCGGAAATGGTACTATCCCTGGCCTCCAAATCCGTCCGGGCAACCACACATACGATTTCCGCGCAAGGATACAGAGCACCGCACTCGCCCCCCTCGTCACCGCTATGGGAAGTGGTAAGCCCGTCGTATTGGATGTCCGTGGCAACGGCACCGACATTAACGGTGTCAGCATTCCGTGGCTGGCTGGACCGTTGAGCTCGTTGGACGTTAAAGTCCCGCTTAAGATCCGGGGGTGATCTGTTTTTTTCTTTTACTTTTACTTTTACTTTTTTCTTTTCTTTTTTTAAATCCTTCGTATTTGTTTTTGTTTTTTTTTGCTTTTTTTTTTCAAATCCATGCACGATGGTTATTGCCCGGCATGCTGTAAAGTGATCGAAGGATATGAAAACGAAAAGGAAAAATATAATAATTCATTGGGCATCACTCGCTATTCTCCTAGGGGCCTTTCTCTTATGATACTTGTACTCGAGTACATACTTGTTTATTTGGTCAACCGCAAACCGTTCCGTGCGGAGAGGAACCCGCATCCGGATTGGACGGATCCATGACCGTGATTTCGAAAAAAAGGGGGAGCCCCCCCCGGCTACCTTATCTAATGTAATCGGCGAATGGGGGAGGGGAGAATTGACGGATAGCGGTGATGAATGACAGGGATACCAATAAAAATGTATCATGAATCCCTGTTCGCTTTGCGCTTGCTGTCGTTCCTGTTTCGAATCGAATCGACAGTTTCGGCAAGGATGCGGCGATATATGATGATAGGTTCTGGCGTCGAGACCGATAGCGGGGTTGCGGGCTCGACAAAGAACAAACTGAGGGGATTATGATATTATGATACTATACAGTATCATGGATTTTCTCCGCCAGTTCCTCGGTACGACACGAAGTGGAGGATTGCCATGTGAATGGTGCGCGCTACCTATCGGTTGGCTGGATCTTTATCTATCTATCATACGATATGTTTTCTTCTCCATGAATCAGTTATCATACCGCATTTTTTTCCCCATCATTGCCTGTCTCCTCTTCACACAGCCCGTACTGCGCCAGGCTTAACCCTCACTCGCTCGCTTCACTTTCCGTGGTAAACCTGAACTCCGCTAGTAATGATAGAAAGCCAAATTCACTATTATGATAATAGTATCATGATACCTAAGGAGGAGGTGAAGCGTTTTGTAAGACAAACCTTAAATGCATATCATACACAGCCCCAATGGGATTAATTAATTAACCAATTAATCTGGCGGCGGGGCGCGGCGTCCCAAGATTTCTGGGCCCGGGAGGTTATCATAATAATTTCCTCGTCCGAGGATATACATAGTTCGGTTGGTCGTTTGGTCAAATTTGTGAAGACCCGTTTGTGCCGACTCCGGTATCATACAAGTATCTGGGTGAATCTTATCATAATTGGGCACTTTGGATGAACTACTTTGTTGACGGTTGCTCCCTGTTCTGAATTTGATAGGGTTCTTGTGTTTCTTTGTGATAATTATGGTAGTATGATATATATGGGACTACAGGTTTAATGAGTGACTTTGTGATGAGAACCCGTCATTTTATAGCCGGCGATGGTATGCCTACGGTACTGAGACCGGAACTATCATACCTATCTATCCTCATCCAATACCGTTGATTCACCCTCTGCTATGCTATCGGCGTATAGGGCAAAGTATCATATCACGCCATGAATGGCCCAGCAAAGAAAGCTCAATACCGTATTCTAGAAATCCTGAGTGACCAGTCATGACATTCCACAACCAAACAACTCTAATCAGTGGCCAAGCCACACACCGCCCCGTTGGCCTCGCCCCCATCCTCCCTCACTCACAGCCGCTGTCCTTCTCGGCCTGCATCGGTTAGTTTCCGACATTGGTATGATGGCACAATTTCTTCTTCTACTCCAACTCATCACGGTATGATACGCATTTTTTTCCCCTTCCTCATCCCAATTTATGATTCGTTGGTTTAATTTTTTTTTTACAGTGCTCTAAACTCGTTTCGTCTCACTCAGCTCGGGGCAACCCATACCAAGGCGAACTCCCGGACGATCGGTCGACGACCGAGGGAGCCTCGGGGGTGAAGATTTTGTTTTTCCGAGGCGGGTGTGGCGGGTTACCGTACTAGTATTATTATTGGCTCATTTGTTTTTATAGCCGTGGTGCACTTTGCTGTTGATGCTCTCGGCCGTTAGTCTACGGGTACTATCTGCATGGCACTTTTTCTCGAGGTGCTTATGAGCATGGAATGGGAACATTCCAGACTTGAGTCTGAGGCTCACGATGCAGGAGTGAGCAAGCAACTAACCAGCAGCCCGGAAGCAGATGGGCCAAAATATAATAAATTTACGGTGCCATGGCAGCCTAACTAACACCTCCGTTACACAACAATTCTACAACACAAGTGAACTAAAAGGAGACTCCCCACCACACCGCAAGTATTAAGCTCTGCGACAAGTTGACGGGTGGCGTATCGAGCGCTTTGAATCCTGTGATACATTCGGGGAATTATGGATTCAAGCTTTTAGATTTTACCCTACTACTACTGTTGCCTTTTCGGCCGGATGATTGGTTGATTGGATGAGTCGTTCTTGGTCGGTGATGCCGAGAAAAAGGGGGTGGGGAGGACGTGTGTTTCGCCTTTTCAGGGAAAAGGAAAAAAAGCGGGAGAGACAAGACAGGCGTTTTTTTACATTGCGGTCAGCCAGCTGAAAAGATGTTTTGGCTTTCTGATTGGCCGTACCGAGGGGTTGGTTGGATTTGGGAAGGTACGGTACTGGACAATTGGACGGTGCCCGTCGGTCAGTCGGTCGGTCGGTCGGTCGGGATATTTTTGAGATGGCGGGTCAAGGCTCCTGCTGCCGTGAGAGCGGAACAATTTTGTTGTACGAGTACAGTACAAGTCATACCCGGTGAATGTTGTCTCGGACTTTTTTTTATTTTTTATGACAGGGCACTCGCTTGTGGAATGGTAATCTTGGTTCAGCAGCGGAAGTCAAGTGCTGGCCTCCGGACGACAAATCCTCCTCCTCCTCCTGGTAAATTATGCATCATTCCAGTCACCTTAATTTACGAAGCACGAATCAGCGATTAGTTTGGGTAGAAATGCACTTTGACCTGCTCTTACCACATTCTGGCCTAGCGCCTACCACCCAAGATGCGGTATGATACAGGTATCCCCGGGGAAATGAAACCCATTCCCGAGTGATCTGTAATGATTTCTTATTCTCGGTTAAATACGAAATTATGGATCTGACGAATCATACACGGTGACATGGAGTAAACTTGTATGATACTGTACTCGTACAAGTAGACCCAACGAGCCCGATGAACCCTGAAGCTCCGAAACATTTGCCCGGCAGGAAAAGTGCCATAGAAAAACCGAGATTAGCAAAAGAGCAAACAAAACGGGACTGTGCCGAGTGTACTTTACCGTAATTTTCTGACGTTTGCAAACACCACCGCGTCTGCATATGCACAATGGACCAGTCATGCCTGACTGAACGACACCAAATGTGAGAAAGTGTGACCTCGATCTAAGTACTTAATAGGTGGTAGCGGATCTCTAAGAAGAAGGAGATGCTAGGGCTGAGGAATCTTGCATAGACTGAGATTGGCTAGGAAGGCTTGACACAACTTGGTTTGTTTATGACTACTACAAGTGTAGAAAGATTTTAAATAAATGTAAAGATTGGAAGGTAAATTAATATCGTGTTGATAAGATCCCTTCTCCATTACTTGATGAGTGCTTTAAGCAAGAGAGGTATTTGAATATTTATATTATATTATGTCTGAGTATTTATGAACTACATTTGTTAGGTGGAAGCCAACTCTAATATGTGTTGAGAAGACTTAGGTTGGAATCTTTTACTGTAGACAAAGATTGTCTAAGGAGGCTCCATAATGTTGTTTTCATTTATGACTACAAAGAACTCAATTAAGAAGGAAAAGTAAAGATTGGTAATAAAGATTTCTTGGAACATTATTAAGATCACTTCTTTGTTGCTAGATGATATCTGTAAAGCCTAGAAGGTATTTAAATATTTAAATTCCACATCTGAGTGTTTACAGACTACTTATAACTACTATAGAACTAAGTATCTTTTCCAACTTTATATGCAATAGTGCTTAGTTTTAACAAGTGTGAATACTTTTTGACCCTAAAATCTTTCATACTACTTTTGAACTTGTTTTTAAAGAAGTCTTTATTATTAATGAGTGTACTAACATCTTCCAACTGATGGTTTTCAATTTATAGAGCTGAATAAACATCTTCCTGAAACCTCAGTCTGGTTGATTATTGCTCTGAGAGTCTCTTTCGAATTCACAGAGTAGCCAACTTATGTGTTGGATACATATACATGATATAGGTCTTCTTGACAGTATACTAATATGTTATCCCTACTGCCTATTAGGTCTTCTGAGTTTGAGTAACTTCCTCTTAGTCTGCCTTATCTTCTAGAGAAACACCTCTAAAGGAATCCTGTCTCAGGACCTAACAATTTACAGTAGTCTTCAGATCGATATCAGTATCTTTATTATCTCTTATGGCCTCTGAGGTACTGTAGAAGCAGTTTCAGATCATTAAGATAAAAATGTCCCATTATGTGTAGCCAGTAGTACAGATGCCTAATTTTGAAACCTAGTAACTCAATGTTGTTCCTACAGATTTGTTCCATTGCACTTTCCAGAAGTACTTAAAAATGTCTTATTATATTTGCCCCAAATAGCTTCTGGTTAGATGGACAGCAATGATGAACTGTGAGAACATGAATAATTACACCCACTCTCATGTCATTAGGCTTTCCTCTCTCAATAAGGTTAAAAAGCATTTTGTTTATTTTTCTGTCCTACAGGAGAGAAAAGGGCTATGTTTTTGTAGTATTTCTTACCCTCTTTAGGTACAAGGAAATTTTAGATGACATGAAACTGAGTCCAATTATTTGAGTTTTCATGGTATATAGGATTCTGAAGTGGGCTTCATTGAAATGACATTATAGTTATGGGATAAAACATACTAAAATCTTGTTACAAATATGTAGATTTTATAATAAAGTTGGAGGAAGATATTGGCTACTCAATAAATGAGAGTCTGTCTGCAGTTACCCAACTGAGAGGTCTGTGCACTTCTTATATGCCTAATATTTTTCTAGAAATACTTGTTATAACTTTTCCTATAATTCATAACTATGATCTTGTAAAAGGTAGTTTATATACATTTTATCTATTTAATCTTGTTTTTAAATGCATACTTGGTCTAGTTTGTAAATATTAGAAAATTATAAGTATGTTAAGAGATATAATTAGAGGATTTCTTTTTTCATACTATGTTAATACAATATTCTTGACCTTACCTTTCACTTTACTGATTTGAAAGATAATAAGAAGACTTATATTATAAAGCACCTTTGGATTATACATAACTACTCAGCTTAGAGCTTCATGTATGTGGATGTAGAATAAGAACTCCTAGTAGGAAGATGGATTCAAAATAGGGCGGCAAACTGAAACATTTTCTTGAAAAAATAAAAAATAAATAAAAGCTACAACATGTAAACAATAGAGCTGAGGAGAAAAAAACTAGCAAACTTAATATTATTAGATTGATGACTTTATTCAATAAGTTTCTTAAATGGAAGTTGGTTGTCAGAGTTGAGGAAAACTGTATAAGCTTAAGGAGATTTCATATACTGCTAGTTATTTCTAATTTTTACTCTAATTATGTATGCATTCAAATTTTATCAGTTTGTTAAACCATTCTCTATATTTTATACACAGAGTCTTTAGATTTTAAGCTAATATGACTACTTTACAGTCTCATAACTTTCTTGAGGCTAAAGTGCGTAAGCTTTTGCTTCTTCAATATGAATATAGTAGTAAAAGTACTTTACATTTTGAGCATATTAGTTGTAATGTATTTCCTAATGTTAATCATATTTCTGGGTATGATAGTTGACAGGTAGCTTGCCCTTTTAGAGAGGAAGTAAGACCTGTAAACTAAAGAAGACTTCAAAGAATATAGAGAGAAAACTTAATAAACTAACCATTTGACCAAGTATATTAAAGTACTATTTATTAAAGTCTACCTTTCCGCCC